>NC_142171.1:36694981-36994981 GCF_029865625.1 Vigna umbellata
TAATTAGGGAGAAGCCTTCTTGAAAGGTAATTTAGAGAGTGGCATTAACAATGATGAATTGAATGTTGAATTCCTAAAGTATATGAGAGTGGATAAGATGAAATTGATAACCCCAACAACATACTCACCCATATATTCCATTGAAAGTGTTTGTATTTTGCTTTAGCCATTGATCACACTCATGCATACATGTTTATTTTCATCTTTTGCATAGTCAAATCCAATTATTTCGTTCTTAAGTCTTAGCTAATCAACGAATCACATAACTAAACTAGGCCGTGAGTCCTTTGGGAGAACGATACTTGGTCTTACCGAGTTTATTACTTGAAACGATTCGGTCACACTTGCCGATTGTTAAACAAGTTTGTGGCGCCGTATTTCGGTGTTCATAAATTTGTCATCAAGTTTTTGGCGCCGTTGCTGGGGACTCGTGGTTTAACTGGTTAATTTTTGTGATTATTGATTATCTTTGACTTTAAATTTGAATTTCTGTTTTTATTTTATTTTATTTTATTTTCTGTTTTTATATTTTTTTCTCTGAATCTTATATCTTCTCTTATATCTTTTTGTGCTAACCAAATATTCTAGGGTTTTGTTCTCTTGTGTATGCAGGAGGCAATTCGAACAAGGAGCAAGATAACTGCAAAACCTCTTCTTGAAGGTTTAGACGAGAGTAGACGGAGGAGAAGAATCCGAACATCTAGAGAACTTTTCACTCCTCCGGAAACTCTGTTGCAACCATCACCACAAGGTTCTGACCATAGCACAGAAAATATGGAGAACACTAATATCAGAAGAACTCTTGCTGATTACACCAATACAGCTGGACCTCAGCACTTTAACAGTATAGCTAGACCTAGAGTCAATGCAGCTAACATGGAGGTCAAACCAGCATTGATCCAACTAGTGAAGAGCAATCAATTTAATGGGTTATCTCATGAAAGCCCATATGAGCACCTCACTACATTTAATGAGATCTGCAACACGGTGAAAATCAATGGGGTGCCAGATGAAGCGATCAAACTTAGCTTGTTTCCTTTCTCATTAGGAGGCAATGCTAAGCTTTGGTTAAATTCTTTTCCAGAGGGAAGCTTCACAGAGTGGGAAGCAGTGGTAACCAAGTTTCTAAATAAATACTTCCCACAATCAAAGGTGAACAAAGGCAAGCAAGAGATTTCTTCATTCAGGCAGGGCATGGAAGAATCACTGGGTCATGCATGGGATAGATACAAAAGCTTGCTACGAAAAACACCCACGCATGGTTTCGATGAAGTGGAAGTAGTCCTTACCTTCCTTGGAGGTCTTGGTTCACAAACCAAGATGATGCTAGATGCCTCAGCAGGAGGAAACATTAAATGGAAGACTCCAGAGGAAGCAACAGAAATTATTGAAAATATGGCTACTAGTGATAACGAACTCCACAGTGAAAGAGGAGCTCCTACGCAACAGAAAGGAGTTCTACAATTACAGACGCATGATGCCTTGCTAGCACAAAATAAAATTCTAACTCAACAGATGGAAACTCTTACTAAAACACTTGCACAATTGCCTAAAGAGTTGAAAACTGCTGCACAAGTACAATCTCAGTTGTGTGAATTATGTGGGGGCGACCATATCAATGGTCAATGTGCCTATCCAGCAGAAGCCGTAGAGGATGTGAACTACATGACTAATCAATACCGTCAAGGGAACTACAATCAAGGGTGGAAACCACACCCAAGTATTGGTCAAGGGCAAACTGGGCAAGCCGGTCAATTTAATAAGCAGCAGCAGCAACCCACCTTATGGCAGCAGATTTCTATGCTTACTGAAAGGTCCATGAGGATGGAAGAAACTCTTAATAATTTCATACAGAAAACTGAGTCTACCCAAAAGAGCACTGAAGCTGCTATAAAGAATTTGGAGATTCAAATGGGGCAGATCACTAAGCAGGTGGAAGAGAGGCCAGGTAAAAAACTTTGGGGCTAATACTGAAGTTAACCCCAGAGAAGAATGCAAGGTGGTAGAGAGTACTAATGAAGAGATAGTTGAGTTAGAAGGAGGAGAAACAGAAGAGAAAAGAAAAATAGAGAGCAAAAATACTTTTCCTTTTCCAATAAATCAAGGGAAACAACTGGATTTCACAGAATTATTCAAGATGGTGGATAATGATGCACCTTGGGAGCAGATTCTACAACAAATTACGGTTTACACTAAATCTGATGAAGACGTCTCTACAAAGAAAAGACGTAGAGATGATGAGGCAAAGAAGTGTCAAACTGTTAAAAAAAGAGCCATTACCTCCAAAAGCGACAGATCCAGGAGGATTTTCTATCCCTTGTACCATAGGGAAGAAAAGGATTAAAAAAGCTCTTCTTGATTTAGGTTCAAGTGTTAACTTGATACCTTACTCTTTACTGGAGCAAATCGGTGATTTTAATTTGAAACCTGTAAAGGTTAACTTAGTAATGGCCGATGGATCTTCAAATGAACCATGTGGGATTGCAGAGGACATTATAGTTTGTGTTGGAAAACTCCAGTTCTTGGCAGACTTTGTGGTGATGAAGGTGGAGACAGAAAGGATACCTATCATTCTTGGAAGACCGTTTATGAAAACGGCCAAAGCTATTATTGATGTAAATGAAGGTATAGTGGTGCTCTAGGACCGAGAAGAGAAAGTTGTTGTAGATGTCTTTAAAGATGAGAGGCAAACACAGGAGGAAGAAGCTAGTTATAAAGTTGCATTTCAAGAGGCACAAATGACTAGCCATCAAGATGAAAAGCCCAAGGTTACAGGTAACCATTGTTTGTTGTTTCAGGTGCATAAAGGAGAAAAGATTGGAAGAGGAGGAAGAGTTCCTGAGGACTGGAAGAAAGGAAAACCCCAACTTGGTACACCAGTGAGAATCAAAAATAAGTTGTGGGTTGTGAAAGGCTATAAAGAGAAGGAGATGATAGAGATTGAATCTCCACATTTTAGAAGATTCAAAACAGTGCACAGGAAACAGTTGAGGAGTTGGTGGGATAACAACATCAACTATGAAGAGAGAACTTGAGCTTTATTGGGTCAAGCTAATGACGTTAAAAGAGCGCTTGCTAGGAGGCAACCCAGTGATTTATTAACTTTTAATTTTATTTTGGTTTGTAAGTTGTAATTTGTTGAACATTATTTTGTAAATATTTTGTTGGATATAGCATCTACTGAAGGATGCTAAGATTGTAACACCTACTGATGGGTGTTGGTGAGAAAATTTTGCACTTACTGATGGGTGTTGGTAAGTTTGTAACACCTACTGATGGGTGTTGGTAAGTTTGTAACACCTACTGATGGGTGTTGGTGGATTTTGGGTCAGGCTCGTGACGTTAAACAAGCGCTACCTGGGAGGCAACCCAGTTGATTGATTGTTTGTTTTGTTTGTTTCATTTTAGTTGCATAATAGGGTTTGCATAAGTAATTTAAACATTGAATTGCAGGGAACCAGTGAGGAGCATGTCTAGGAGGCACGTAGGTTAAGAAAAGAAGGAGAAGAGCACATCACGAAAGTGCCGCTGAGCGGTACTCTCGCAGAATGGGCTTTAGTTCCCCTTAGCAGGACCCGAGCCCATTAGGGTATTTTTATACCCCAAGCTGCGTTTTAGGTTTTCTTTCCAGGTTCTTCTCTGCACAAACACTCCCACATACCTTTTCCAAGGTTTTCCACATCTTTTCATTCTTCCCTCTTGAAAATTTCTCTTCCACTCACTTGCTCACTAGTGTTTTGTACGTACTTTTGTTTTAGATTAGGGTTGATGTACTCTATTGGAAACCTGGTTTGTTATGATGGTTTGCTATTGACTGTGAGTGTGTGATAAGTAATGCTTGATGATGATTATTGATTGATTGATGTTAAGATAGATGTGCACATAAAATGCTTATACAGGTGATTCACAAGCTTTGTGAACAAATGCAGGATATTATGATTGTGATTGTGAGATTAAGCAGGATGTGTATGTCAAATGTGAATGAGCTTATATGTGAGGTTTTGAGCTCCAGAGTTTTTATTGATTGAATGCTATTACTGTGAAAGCATGAATGATTTTGCCCAGGTTTTCTATGATTGAATCAATTGCTTGTTTTGCATCATATGATCAAGGCCATTTGTTGGAACCCTTTTTATTGGCCAAATCCATAAAGTTAGCCACTAAAAGAGAACACTTTTTGTTCTATCCTTTGAACCCTTAGCCTTGAACATAAATTGAAAAACCTTGTTGAAAAGCTTTACCTTGAGTTAAGTAGAAAATCTTATGTGGTATTGATAAATGTTCAAGTTTGGGGTTGTTGAGAAAGCATGAAAAAGGAAAAGCATTGAGCTAAAAGCTAAGAAATAAGAATGTGAAAAGAAAAAGAGAAAGAAAAGAAAGGCAAAGCTCAATGCAAAGGCAAGTTGGGGAAAATAAGAATAATTGTGTTGTTATGATTCTCTTAACTGAAGGATTTTGTGATCCAGAAAAAACCAATTTTCTTGTTAGCCCAGCCACGTTATAAGCCATTGAAAAGTCCTTGTGATGATGCATGCTTGTGAATGTTTTTGATTGTGGTTAAATGAAAGGCAAAGTTGATTCATGTGACATTGTGATAGTGGAGTGAATGAGTGATTACCTCTTATACACTTGTGTGTGAGTGAAACACTGTACCTAGTGAGGAATTATTCCATGAGCACATGAACATCCATGCTTAATTGATTGATCATTCATAAAAAAATAGCATTTGTTGGATATTAACTGACTTTGTGAATACCAAAGCATGTGCACATCTTGATTGAAATCTTGGTCATAAGTTTGATTGAAGTTTTTACTTATCTTGAAAAGAAGATTTTTGAATAAGTGAACCATCATCATATGAATTGGTAGAAGATTGAGTTACATCCTGTTTGCTTGAGGACAAGCAAAGTTCTAAGTTTGGGGTTGTGATAACAGTTGAAAAACTGTTATTTTCATGATTAAAATTGATACTAAAAGCAACCTTTAGCACTTAGAAACTACCTTGAAATCATGCTTTTGTTCATATTTTCAGAAATAAGAGAGCTGGACAGGTTTATGCTTGATTTCAGTGTTTTTGTGCAGGTTTTAAGGTGAATTTGGTGAAAGAAGTGAAGAAGGAGATGTAGGAACAATCGGTACCGTTATAGAGTTGCGCAGCGGAATAAAATACTCGGAAAGCGTGTTACGGTCACAAATCAAGTTATGATGGTCCGTTTTAGAAAATCAATTTTCTTAGAGAAAATTTAACAAACACTTGATGTGCATAAAACAGTAACGAGTGTAAGGAATAGAAAAGTTGACACACTGGATTTTTATCCTGGTTCGATTCAAAAGAATCTACGTCCAATTGTTAATCACTATAAAGAGTGATTAACGATTTCACTAAAATCAGTTTCAGCAAAATACAATTAAGAGTGAATAAACAAACCGAAATATAAAACCTTCCTTCGACCAACGAAATGGAAGCCAACAATCTAGACTTTCCTTCAACTCTGGAACAGTGCAGAACAGTTCTTCCTTCGACCAACGAACCGGAAGAACAATAGCGTTGCCAACTCGAAGAGAATCGCTCCGACCTTTGACCCACAAAGCGAGAGCTTCTCCTTTTCACGAGACTCGGCAGTGCAATGAACTAGCTTTTGGAACTTCCTCAGATCACACTGTATTCTCAAAAGCTCAGTAGTTTTTCTAAGAGTTCTGGAACTCATCTATATAGCCCACTGGTCTAAAGTTTGCAAAGATAAATTATAACTGCCGCAGATAATCGATTATTGTTAGTGATAATCGATTATTCGAGTCCGTTACAGGGTTTTCAAAAAGTGATAATCGATTATCCTGAGGAATAATCGATTATTCCAGAGACTTTTGGCAGTTCTCATCAGAACTGTGATAATCGATTATTTGGAGTAATAATCGATTATTCCAGAGCAACGAGGTTTTTCAGAAGGGCTCAGGATAATCGATTATAGCTTCTAATAATCGATTAAATGCGTAGGAGTTCTACAAATACGAATTTTTCTAAGTATTACATGTTTAAGGCTTTTCCTAATACATTTATAATCTACAAATTGCTTCTAAAACAACTATAACAATGTATCATCTTTCAGCATCATCAAAATTATTTATCTTCAAATTTACCAATGCTCTTCATTGGTAACAATCTCCCCCTTTTTGATGATGATCAAAAATCACTTTTTAAAAGCAACGTTGGGTTATCTGCAAAAGATACAAACTGAGAGACAACAATAGGAGTTAGTAGTAACTGCACATATTTCTCCCCCTTTTTGATCATAAGCAAAAAGAGTGATAATGCTCCCCCTTAATATGAGCTCCCCTCAATTAAACAGTGTAAGTACTAAAACAGTAGATCATTTTATTCAGGAAAACATTAAAGATTACAAGGGCACATAAAGCAAGACATGAATATGATAAAACATTCTAGGAATTCAAAACAAACAAACATGAAAGCACACTAATCAGAAAATCCTAAATCTAAAATTCAGGACTTGGTGGTCTCTCTGGAGGTTGGAGATTAAAATGATTTTCAATGTTACCAATGCGAGTATCAAGGTCATTGAACTGGTCGATCACAAATTCTTCATGATTTTGTTGCCACTCATATATTTGGTCAAAGTGAGATTGTTGAAAGAGACGCATATCCTCCAGTTGTTTAGACAGGTTTGCAAAATGCTCCTCCATAGTGAGAAGGACCAGCATCAGCAGAGGTAGCAGCTGGGATGGGATCAACCATATGGGCGTCCATATCGTCATTGACATTTTCGTGGTGATCATCATCCTTGTGAATGATCACACGGCCATGAGCAACAAAACCCATTTGGCGAAATGTTGTCTCACCAATTTCAGTGCCAATTGCTTGAATGGAGGTAGTGAGTTCGCCGTCCACACTTACACCTTTGTATTCTAAAATTCGAGAGATGAGAAGTGCATATGGAAAATGATAAGAAGAATATTTCTTGGCCTTTACCATGGTGTCGGAGATGAGGGGTGGCCAATAAATGTGGATGTGATTTAAAAGCCCATATAGTAGTAGAAGATCTTGCTCCGAGCATTGAGCATGGTTAGTGGCACGAGGACATAGGATCCATACAATTAAGTAATGAATCATCCTTTCTTCAACCTTGAATCCACCCACAAGCAATTGTCGACGATTGATTTGGTGTTCAGGATGGCGCAAAAAAGATTGAAAGGCGAGGAGACGATTGAAGTCCGGAACTCCAAGATGGACTTTGACAGCATCATCCCATAGTGTGAGTTGTGCAACATTTGTCCATATGTCATCATCCATAATTATAGGGACACCTTTTACTTTTGTTGTGATGATGCCATCACGATAACGCATATTGAAGTAGAAGACACGGATAAGATCAGGGTATATGCACCCCTTTTGCTCCACTAGATGAGTAAGTCCTTGAGCACGAAACAGATCTGGAAATTGAAAGCCATAATAACGATAAAAGTCGAGACGGATGAACTTTATCGCCATGATTCGGCGTTCTTGCCAGAAATGAACATAGTCACCATGTTGCTCCTCATCTAAAATCCAACCTTCGATGGAAGCAGGACGAACATTTCGGGAGCGAGAGGAAGAAGCACCAGCAGTCCTCCTTCGGGTTCTTCTTGAATCAGCCATGAGAGAAGTGGGCACAAAAGAAACTTTGGAAGGAAAGAAGAAAGAGGAGAGATTTGGTTCAGATGTGGGTGCAGCAGGTTTCTGGGTGCAAAGAAGTGAGTAATAATCGATTATAGGGGGCTATTTATAAGAAAAAATGGAGAAACTAGCCGTTTATGACCGTTTCCAGCCGTTAGGATTCACTGTAACGGCTATATTTTTGAAACAGATCGCGTAATAATCGATTATTCTAAGTGATAATCGATTATCTGCTCATAAGTCACTTTCCAGAAATTGTGTAATAATCGATTATGTATGAAGATAATCGATTATCTTCGCATACAAGTCCAGTTATGGGTTTGAATATGAATAATCGATTATTTGTAAGTGATAATCGATTATCTGCGAATAGGGGTTTTGGCCAAAGCTAAAAGTAATCGATTATTATAAGTTATAATCGATTATATGCGAATAGGGGTTTTTGCCAAAGCTAAAAATAATCGATTATTATCCTATGATAATCGATTAAAAGCGTTGATCGTACTAGAATTGAGAAAATTTTATAAAGTTTGAATTTAGGACATATCTAACACTCCTAACTCTCTTCTAAGCTCATAGAATCTATCTTTAGGTAGTGCTTTAGTGAAGATATCAGCCAATTGATGTAAAGTGTCAATGTATTCAATTTGGCAATCTCCCTTTTGAATGTGGTCTCTCAAGAAATGATGTCTAATTTCAATGTGCTTAGTTCTTGAGTGCATTATGGGGTTCTTAGTGAGGTTGATAGCACTAATATTATCACATTTTAGAGGAATGTGATCAAGGAAGATATCAAAATCCTCCAGTTGTTGTTTCATCCATAAAATTTGGGCACAACAATTTCCAGCAGCAATGTATTCAGCTTCAGTGGTAGACAAGGCTACACAAGCTTGTTTCTTTGAATGCCAAGACACTAAAGAACAGCCCAGAAAATGACATGTTCCACTAGTACTTTTCCTATCAATTTTACAGCCACCATAATCTGCATCAGAATAACCTATCAAACTAGGTAGAGCATCAGAAGGATACCAAAGTCCAAAAGATGGGGTGCCTTTAAGGTATTTCAAAATCCGTTTGACAGCAATTAGATGAGATTCTTTAGGATTAGCTTGGTACCTAGCACACACACACACTTTGCATAATGTCTGGTCTACTAGCAGTTAGATAAAGTAAGGATCCTATCATTCCTCTAAACATGGTTTCATTTACTCCTTCACCAGATTCATCCTTATCTAAATAGCAGGACGTTGCCATAGGTGTGTTGGCCTCTTTACAAGTATCCATACTAAACTTCTTAAGCACTTCTCTACAATATTTAGTTTGGGAGACAAAAGTTCCCCCATCTATTTGCTTTATTTGCAGTCCTAAGAAGAAGTTAAGCTCACCCATCATAGACATTTCAAATTCACCTTGCATGATTTGTGCAAATCCCTCACACAATGAATCATTTGTAGACCCAAAAATGATATCATCTACGTATACTTGAACAATCAAGATATGTTTTTCTACTTTTTTAATAAACAAGGTTGAATCAACCTTTCCTCTAGAGAAGTCATTTTCAATCAAGAAAGTACTAAGTCTTTCATACCAAGATCTAGGTGCCTGTTTTAGACCATACAAGGCCTTTTTCAACTTATAAACATGACTAGGATATTTAAAATCCTCAAAACCAGGAGGTTGACTAACGTATACCTCTTCTTTAATGAAACCATTTAAAAATGCACTTTTCACATCCATTTGATACAATTTAAACTTCATCAAGGATGCATACGCAAGTAACAATCTAATTGCTTCTAACCTGGCTACTGGGGCGTAAGTTTCATCATAGTCGATACCTTCCTCTTGGCAGTAGCCTTTTGCAACTAACCTGGCTTTGTTCTTGGTGATGTTTCCATCTTCATCAAGCTTGTTTCTAAACACCCACTTTGTTCCAATGATTTGATAATCATCTTGTCTAGGAATGAGTTCCCAAACATCATTCCTTTCAAATTGATTGAGTTCTTCTTGCATAGCAACACACCATTTATCATCTTGAAGAGCTTCCTTTATGTTCTTAGGTTCTACCTGAGACACAAAAGCTACTGTTAAGCAGAAATTATTAAGATTGTGTCTAGTAGTTACCCCTTTTAACATATCTCCAATGATGTTGTCCAGAGAAAGTCCTCTTGGTTGTTGATAGCTTTTAGGATCAACTACTTGATGTTCATTTTGAGTTTCTAGAGGATAGTTTTCATTTAGATACATCTCTTTAAGAGCTTCCCTCAAATAATCCTCATCACCTGCAATTGGTTTATTTGACTCAAGAGGGTTCACCTCAAGGTCCACAATTTCATCAAAGACAACATGCATTGATTCTTCAATTTTCAAGGTTCTTCTATTAAACACCCTATATGCTTTGCTAGTTAAAGAGTATCCTAAGAAGATTGCCTCATCAGATTTAGCATCAAATTTGACTAGATTATCTTTACCATTATTCAAAATAAAACATTTGCATCCAAAGATTTTCAAATGAGATACATTTGGTTTTCTACCGTTAAACAGTTCATAGGGAGTTAGCTTAAGAATAGGCCTAATTATCATTCTGTTCAACACGTAACAAGCAGTACTAACTGCATCAGCCCAAAAGTATTTTGGCACATTAGATTCATTTAAAAGAGTCCTAGCTAGTTCTTCTAATGACCTATTTTTCCTTTCAACAACACCATTTTGTTGGGGAGTTCTTGGAGCAGAAAAATTATGAGCAATTCCATGTTTTTCACAAAACTTTTCAAAAGATTCGTTTTCAAACTCACCACCGTGATCACTTCTCAAGGTTTTGATTTTCAATTCCTTTTCATTTTGAACACGTTTTGCAAATGATTTGAATGCTTTAAAAGCTTCACTTTTCAAGGTTAAGAAAAATGTCCAAGTAAATCTAGTGTAGTCATCAATAATCACAAGAGCATAGTAGTTTCCACCAAAACTTTTAATTCTAGATGGACCAAACAAGTCCATATGCAAAAGTTCTAAAGGTTTTGATGTTGAAATCATGTTTTTAGACGAAAAAGAGGATTTGGTTTGCTTTCCCTTTTGACATGCAGAACATATTTTGTCTTTCTCAAATTTTAATTTAGGCAAACCAATCACAAGATCTTTTGAACTCAATTTATTTAAATGTTGCATATGCATATGCGCAGCTCTTTTATGCCATAACCAAGGATTTTCCTCTTTGGCAACTAAACATGTTATACTATGACTAGATGCATTTTCAATATCAATCAAGTAAATGTTATTATGCCTAACACCTTGCAAAGCAATTTCAGTAGAATTTTTAAAATATACGGTACATCTATCACTTTCAAAGGTTACCTTGAGACCCTTGTCACATAATTGACTTATGCTTAGGAGATTGTGTTTGAGACCTTCAACGCATAATACGTCCTTTATAGTCAATGTGTTTCCTCCTCCAATGTCTCCAGTGCCAATGATTCTACCTTTGTTATTATCTCCATAGGTCACAAATCCTTGCTTCTTCTTCTCAAAAGAAATAAACCTTTTCTTGTCACCGGTCATGTGTCTTGAACAACCACTGTCAAGATACCACAGTGACTTCTTTGACTTAGTAAGTTCTTGGCTTCCTGCATCTTCTAAGTCTGCCATTAAGCACAAGTTTGCTTCTTCATTTGAATCGCTTGAACTTGAAGAACTAGAAGCATTGTCTTCCCAAGCTATGTAAGCTTTCTTCTTCTTTGGAAATTTTCTTTCTTTCTTTTCTTCACTTTTCCTATTCTTAGGACAGTCAGTCTTCACATGACCCCTTTCTCCACATCCATAACATTTAATGCTTGATGGAGATCCTCGATTTTCTTTCCTTTCTCCATGGTATTTGTCTTTTCCCTTTGCTTTCATAAATTTAGCAAACTTCTTAATCATAAGACTCATGTTTTCCTCATCGTTATCGGAATCATCATCCTCAATTCTCTTAGAACTTTTTCCTTTTGAGATTTCAGACTTGAAGGCAAGCGTCTTTCTTTTGCCTTGATCCTCTTCTGTAGTTAATCTTCTTAGCTCAAGCTCATGCTCACGAAGCTTTCCAAAGAGAATCGCCGTTGACATTTGAGTGAGGTTTTGAGACTCCGAAATGGCAGTCACCTTTGGTTGCCAAGACCTGTCTAATGATTTCAAAATTTTCACATTCAACTCGTCAGTGTCAAAAGTCTTACCCAAACTTGTCAAGTGGTTTACAATGTGAGTGAAACGCTTCTAAACATCAGATATTGTTTCTCTAGATTGCATTCTGAACATCTCATATTCCTGAATGAGTGTATTCTTCCTTGCACGTTTCACGTCGTCTGTACCCTCATGTGTGACTCTGAGGACCTCCCACATTTCCTGTGCTGTCTTACACACTAAAATTCTATAAAATTCATCAAGTACTACAGTAGATGAAATAATATTACGAGCCTTAATGTCAAATTGGGCTCTTCTATTTTCCTCAGGAGTCCAGTTAAAGTATGGTTTTTCTTCTTCTACACCATCAACAGTTCTTTTAGGAATATAGGGACCATTTAGTACAGCTTCCCAGATGCCTCTGTCAACAGACCCCATAAAAATTTCCATTCTGACTTTCCAGAATGCATAGTTATCACCAGTAAAAAGAGGTGGTCTGTTGATGGATGCACCCTCAGCATATACTTGATTTTGATGACCGGCCATTTTCGCAAAAGTTTGAAAGAATATCAAAGCAAGCTCTGATACCAATTGTCGGAACAATCGGTACCGTTATAGAGTTGCGTAGCGGAATAAAATACTCGGAAAGCGTGTTACGGTCACAAATCAAGTTATGATGGTCCGTTTTAGAAAATCAATTTTCTTAGAGAAAATTTAACAAACACTTGATGTGCATAAAACAGTAACGAGTGTAAGGAATAGAAAAGTTGACACACTGGATTTTTATCCTGGTTCGATTCAAAAGAATCTACGTTCAGTTGTTAATCACTATAAAGAGTGATTAACGATTTCACTAAAATCAGTTTCAGCAAAATACAATTAAGAGTGAATAAACAAACCGAAATATAAAACCTTCCTTCGACCAACAAAATGGAAGCCAACAATCTACACTTTCCTTCAACTCTGGAACAGTGCAGAACAGTTCTTCCTTCGACCAACGAACCGGAAGAACAATAGCGTTGCCAACTCGAAGAGAATCGCTCCGACCTTTGACCCACAAAGCGAGAGCTTCTCCTTTTCACGAGACTCGGCAGTGCAATGAACTAGCTTTTGGAACTTCCTCAGATCACACTGTATTCTCAAAAGCTCAGTAGTTTTTCTAAGAGTTCTGGAACTCATCTATATAGCCCACTGGTCTAAAGTTTGCAAAGATAAATTATAACTGCCGCAGATAATCGATTATTGTTAGTGATAATCGATTATTCGAGTCCGTTACAGGGTTTTCAAAAAGTGATAATCGATTATCCTGAGGAATAATCGATTATTCCAGAGACTTTTGGCAGTTCTCATCAGAACTGTGATAATCGATTATTTGGAGTAATAATCGATTATTCCAGAGCAACGAGGTTTTTCAGAAGGGCTCAGGATAATCGATTATAGCTTCTAATAATCGATTAAATGCGTAGCAGTTCTACAAATACGAATTTTTCTAAGTATTACATGTTTAAGGCTTTTCCTAATACATTTATAATCTCCAAATTGCTTTTAAAACAACTATAACAATGTATCATCTTTCAGCATCATCAAAATTATTTATCTTCAAATTTACCAATGCTCTTCATTGGTAACAGGAGAGAGATGGAATTAGAAAAGACATCAAAAAGTGCAAAAGGAGAAGCCGCAACTGCCGCTCAGCGGCAGTTTACCGCTGAGCGGCACTCAGGAGTTCACGTTGACACCGCTGAGGGGCAAAATGGCCGCTGAGGGGAGAAAACGACTCACGCACTTACCGCTGAGCGGCACTTTACCGCTGAGCGGCACACTTATGGGCTTGGGCCTAAATTTTCTGTAATTTTAGAATAGTATATAAGCTTTAGGACGTCCTAGGGTTTGTATCTTTGGCAGAAACGAAGCAAACACTCTCTCTTCCACCCTTTTGAAGGAGGATCTTGGATGCTCAGGCTACCTCTTCACCTTTCTAGGGTTTTATCTTTCATTCTTTCATTATTATTCATCTAGGTTCACCATCAATATGGTGAACTAAACCTTGTATGTTTGTTGGGGAGTCAATGTAATATTTTGAAGCTCTCATATATGGAATTTGTGTTTACATCTTATATTTAAGACCTATGCTTTCTTTCATCATTAGTTAGGGTTTTTCCTCTTTGCTCAATGCTTGCTTTGTTTAACTCATTCAATGCATGATTATTGATTTTGTCGATACGGGAACGTACGGGGAAGTCTAGATCCGGGGAATTTCTCCCAATAGTATATTGGTTGCCTTAAGCTCCTGTGCTAAAAAAAACTAATTATTAGGAATTCTAAGAATCGTATGAACTCGTAATTAGGGAGAAGCCTTCTTGAAAGGTAATTTAGAGAGTGGCATTAACAATGATGAATTGAATGTTGAATTCCTAAAGTATATGAGAGTGGATAAGATGAAATTGATAACCCCAACAACATACTCACCCATATATTCCATTGAAAGTGTTTGTATTTTGCTTTAGCCATTGATCACACTCATGCATACATGTTTATTTTCATCTTTTGCATAGTCAAATCCAATTATTTCGTTCTTAAATCTTAGCTAATCAACGAATCACATAACTAAACTAGGCCGTGAGTCCTTTGGGAGAACGATACTTGGTCTTACCGAGTTTATTACTTGAAACGATTCGGTCACACTTGCTGATTGTTAAACAAGTTTGTGGCGTCGTATTTCGGTGTTCATAAATTTGTCATCAGAGGCGAGAGGTTCCTCTTCTACTTTTAAGGTTTCACTATCTCATGCTTTTCCATTATTCATCTAGTTTCTCCATGTCTATGCGGAACTAAACTGTATTTGTTGTTGGGGAATGATGTAACCTTGTGAACTCTCATGTATTTGAATTGATTCTTAATTTATATGTTTTTTCATTAATTGTTAGGGAATTCATATGTTTCAATGTCTTCTCTATTTAACTCATTTAGAAGCATGATTTATGAATTGCATGAGTGCCGGGAGGTTCCTTACAATTCAGGTTCTTGTTGAATTCTCCCAAGGGTAATATTTCTCAAGGATGAGGGTATGAGTAAATATGCATGCAACTTGATCAATTGGACAAAAATGCAGAGATGAACGGATGAATTTGATATTGTGGGATGAATATGTTGTTGGGGTTAGATTTCACCTAGTTTGCTCTCATGTATATACGAATTCTTCTTCTTCATTAATGTTAATGTCACTATCTAAAGTACTTAAAACCCGATTCCTCGGCGAAGAAATCCTATCCTTAATTACTAGGTCACAATTCCTTGCATCCCTAACAATTAATTATGCATTACGATTAGTAGCTTAAGACAACCAGAACTCACACCCCCATTCATGAGCAATACTGCTTCTGGGAATAATTCTCCAAAACTTGAATTGTAAGATACCTTCCGGTACTCATGCAAATCATACATCATGCTAACGAATGAGTTAAACAAAGCAAGCATTGAGTGAAGAAGAATTACCCCAACAATTAATGAAAGAAGCATATATAATTAAGAATCAATTCAATACATGAGAGTTTACAAAGGTTTACATCATTCCCCAACAACAAATAGAATTTAGTTCAGCATTGGCATGGTGAAACTAGATGAATAATGGAAAAGAATGAAAGATAAAAACCTAGAAGTTGAAGATAGGAGCTTCCGCATCCAAATTCGCCTCCGAGGAGTCAAAGGTGTGTTTCTGTGCCTCTTCTGTCAAAAGATACAATCCATAGGACGTCCAAGTCCTTAAATAGAACATAAAAGTAACAGAAAATGGGTCCACACCCACAAAACTGGTGCTCAACGCCCCACTTAGGGCACCTAGGCGGCATGCCGAATCATATGACGCTCAGGGTCAGCTCAGAAGGCAAGCAGGCATGGTGCGACTCGAGGAAGTGTCGCTCAGCGCCCCAAACTGGGCGCCCAGGCGCGAGCCAGGGACTTCCTGCGCTGAGGGCTTCAGAAAAAGCGCAGCCAAGCGTGAGACAGTGTACTCCGGCGTTAAGGGTCCCTAAAATGGCGCTCACCATTGCTGCGATCCTTCTTTCTGATGCTTTTCCAGCTCTTCCTGAGTTCCAACTCCTTACTACTTTAATTCTTCTTCCAAATCATCTCAATTCCTGTTGAAAACAAGGAAATCTAGCATATAATCATTAAAGTCACCTTCAACTCTCTTATTCACACAAAACTATGATTTCAAGCTAGTTTCTAAGTCAAAAAGAGTGTTTTTAGTATCAAAATTAAGTATCAAATAAAGGTAAATTCAACCGTTATCACCTATGTGGATAATTTAATCTTTAGAAAGTGTTAAATATCAGAGACGAAAAGGACTTCTAGAAACACTATTTAACCCCCCTTCTAGTGTTTCTCGCAATTTCATTAGGGAATTGCAAAATCAAGAAAAGTGGTGAGTCATAGTACTTGAAGGTTCAAGACATTGCAAATAGACTTCACAGTTTAACATAATTAGTGAATCCACCTAGTAAGAGGAGAGAGCCAAACACTAAAGGTGAGATGATTGAGGTATTCATGTTGAGTAATTTCATTGGTTTTGTGTTTAGTTTTGATTTCTATTAAGCACGAGAAGCATGGAAAGGGTCAAAACAACTTCTTTATTGAATACTTTTAGCCTACAACCAAATAGATAGTCAAACATAAATTAAATTGTTCATTTTGAACCTCAACTTTAAACACACGCACCATGAGCCTAAAAATGTGTAAATCCTACCTTCTATACTGATGGGGGAGATAGAACAATATATGTTTGTTGTCAAAAAAGAAAAGGGAGGTTGTTATGAATGAAAGAAAAGAAGAAGGAAAAGTCAAGGTGATATCACCCAATTATAGAAAAAAAATGAAAATAAATTTATGCAGTCCAAAAGGCTTATTGAAAAAATCGATACACCTAGAAGGGAGGAAAGAAAAACTCCAAACAAAGTTGAAAAGAAAAAGAAAAAAACTCATGTCAAATGCATATTGTTAAAGTTCCTTTATCATTGAGTTTTGTTTATCATGAAAAACCATATTTTCTTGACATTCCAACCACATTACAACTTAAGACCTTAGTGATCCATGCTAATTATGTATAAGTAATGATTGGAAACAAGAATACATAACTAAGTGGAAGCTTGCAAGGTTTCCTAGAGTGAAACACTCAGTTGGGGAGGAAAATCTCTTATGCTTAAATGATAATTTTGATGAGAGATATTGCATTACTTCAAAACAGTGTAATGATTTTGCATTTGTATCTTGATATTTTGAATGGACACCATTTAATACTGTGAGCAACCCCTTGAGATTTGATATGAGCTCTTAGGCCAACTAATGCAAATATTGTTTTGAATCATTCTATACAAACTGATTTTGTGCTTTGTTTGAGGACAAACAAAGATCTAAAGTGACTTGTAGTGATAAGTGCCCAATTTAATTGAATTTTAAGATAATTTTGGACTTATATGGTTTTGATTTTGTTTAGATTATGCTTCATTAATCCTTATTTAGTTTTTTTTTCATCTCTTGTTATCAACAAAGAGTTAAAGTGGAAAAATAAAGAAAATGGATGGAATTCAAGCAATTCTGGATAAAATTGACATTGATGCATCTGTGTAGCAAAGTCGGGGCTTGAGCCACATAAGTAAATCCATTGCAAAGGGAAACCTCAAGCATTAAACTTAAGGCTAAGAATCCTTCTTAAAGAAGTTATCTCAAGGCCTGAAGGACTAGAGACACGAGGCTTAGGCCATAAAAGCAAACCCTTATAAAGAGGAAACCTCAAGAACCCATCTTTGGAAATATCTGGAATATAATTTTTATAGCTTAATGATCATTAAAACACCCACTCTACTTTACCTCAATGGACTTATTATCTGATGTTCTTCAACTCAAGAAATATGATGAAGATTTGAAAGAGAGTAAATGAAAGCATGCTCTAGTAGAAGAGAATGAGAAGAGTAATGAGCAATAGTGGAGAAAAGAGCCATCATCACATATCTATCTTGCTACTTAATCTCAAGGCCTGCAATGACAAAAGCTTTCAGAGAACAAAAGAGAAGAGAAGAAAAGAAGGCCTTGTTGAAAATATACTTCGAAGTTTATCTCTATGCTTGTAACGTCTAATGCAAATACAAAAAAAGAGAGAGAGAAATAGAGCAATTACAAGATTTTTGGAATGTTTTATACTAATGAAATATCCTCCTTGAAAGAGTTATTTTCAATCTTGTAATCAAACACTTGTAAACCAGGAGTGGTTAGAATACTTGGATACCACGAGTGGTGTAAGAATACTTGTAACCAAGAGTTGGTAAATTCAGACTAGACAATTATCTAAGGTTAGATCCTGGAAAGGTTAAACTCGAACTAGTCGTGTTGACTTAGGGACCCTGAGTGGTGTAAGAATACTTGCAACTAGGAGTGGGTGAACTCAGACTAGACAATTGTCTAGGGTTAGATACTGGAGAGGCTAAACTCGGATTAATCATGTTGATTAGGGGACCAAGAGTGATGTAATAATACTTTTACCTGGGTTAAACTCATTGTAATCTTGAAAATTTTAGTGAAATCCCTTAAAGAGTTCTTAAGGGAGAACTGAGCATAGCTCAGATTAAGTGAATAAGTATAAAAAATGCACTTTATTGTTTTTCCCTTTAAAGTTTTTACATAGTGCTTTGAAATATCATCGTCTAAACATAGTCTCATTTACCTATCCTATAAAACTACCGTCTAAACATAATACACCTTTATATGCTCTTATTACAAGTCAGTAAATGCTACTTTGCAAAAATGTTTTGAAAACACTATTCACCCCTCCTTTAGTGTTTTCCTATGTACTTCACACTTCTGGTTTTAACCCTGGACAACACATCTAGACAAGTGCTTTAATTCTCTTCAGAATTCACAACATAAATAATATTAAGAGTAAAGGTACAGATGATAACTTTCAAAGAGAGGATAAAAGCAACACAAAGAGTTTTGTGATTTGCTAAGATTTTCCTATCAAATGAAATATATCTTTAGATGATATATGAGCGTAGTAAACTTGATTTCACTATTCTATTCTTCTTATATTATCCTTCCTGTGTTATCATTCTTGTCTTTTTTTCAAGCTTTTATCTATATATAGTTTTTCTTGAAAGATGATCGTTAGACAAGTAAGTTGACTTCAGGAGAGTAGGTAGCCTTTAGGTGGGAAGTTAGAATTTAGTCTTCTTTGTTAGGGTTAGAGTTTTATCATAGCCTTAAGTAAATAGAGCTTATACGATGTGACAAAGCAGAAGACTTTAAGGAAAACATTCCTAGAATGTTCTTCATCTCTCACAATGTCTTTTTCTTGGATGTAGTGGTTATGATCATACATTTCTGCTTTAGTGATATGCATAAATATCAAGAACAAAGCATACAAGCATCAAAACACTTTATAGTACATGCATTAAATGTTATAAACATTAATAAGCATTAGACTGTATTGCGTGTTCAAGATATTTTATCATTTGTCATGTCATTTAGAAATGCATCGTTTGGTAAAACATACAACATATATAATCATCAGATGGTATAAACATTATATGTTTTTTCAAAGCTATAGCATTTGGTGGTCATTCATTAGACGATGTATTCTTTAAGACGTTTTGCTTCAGATAACACTTGTATTGAATAAAAATTTCTTTTTAGCCAAAGTGTTATACAAGAGATAAACTTTCTTTTTCATAAGAAGCTAGCTTGTTACTCATTTAGTCTATTAGATGATTTCAAAAGAGAGGCTATTTGTTTTCTTAGACGTTATTCATACCTTTTTCTCATTAGACAGTTTAGTCTAGAAGACATTGTTCAGACATTACTAAATAGTTCTTTCTTAGATGTTATTTCTTTTAAACAGTTTTTAATACACAAACAATATTTCGTTTAATGCTTTTTGTTAAACTTTAAAACCTTAGAAAATAAATATATCATCATATTGTCTTTTTTAGGTATCAGAGTATATAATTTAGCATTATCAGAGCAAAATATTATCAGAGTAGATGTGATTTGTAGCATCAGACAATTATAATTTTATTCAAGATTAAAACAAAATATGACTTCCTTAAGTCATAAATCATTTGTGCACAATATATGTATTAGATAAAAGCATAACTCTTCTATGCAAAAGTAATTCTTTTTTAGACAATATTTCTTTTAACCAGTTTTTCATACACAACAATATTTCGTTTAATGCTTTTTGCTACACTTCAAAACCTAAGTTGCTTAAATAGTGTATTATCTAGACGATATTATCTTAACACTATATGTACCGATCGATGCATGTCGATCGAGAGAAAATTGATCAATCACAATTAGAATTAGTTAAACATCTAATTAGTGTAAACAAGTTAATAATTAGGTTTAAAAGGAACTTGGACGTAATTAGGGTCACTTTAATCAAAAGTCCATGAGAACAACTATAAATATAAAGTCCATGAGAAAAACTATAAATATAAGTCAATGTATTGCTTTTTCGACTTTTATGATGTATTTATTATAATACTAATTATTTTATCGATCAAACTCGAACTGACTTTAGCATCGAAACACCTTTAGAAGTATCCTTTGATTTATTGATGAAGAAATTATCCGGAGAAGTTTACATCGAAACACTCGACAAAACAATAAAACCCGTATCATAAATTGTTAGGAATTTTGATTTAGTATATAAAATATCATAATTATTAAATGATAATTGATATTTTTTTAATGTTTTAAAATAGGCTTAATTACCTACTTAGTCCCCATGTTAAGAGGTGAATTGCTGTTTAGTATCCGGTTTTAAAAGTGTAGACATTAGGTCCCAAAGTTGTGAAAATTGTATCAATTGAGTCCCTTCGTTAAGTGGATAATAACGGAGTTAACTTTCGTCTCACGTGGCAAAGGAATCTACGTTTTTTATTCTCTCTCTTCTGCCTTTTCCTGAAATCTCTCCAACTTTTTCTCTCTTTTCCTTTACCTTTGACCCCAATGCGTTTTTTATTCTCTCTCTTTTTAACTAACGTTCTGATATTTCACAGCCTTCGTTGTGGAACTGGATGAAATCCCAGCCTAGCAGCAAGCTCTTGGTCCCACAAGCAAGGTGGTGGTGGTAGGAGAGGAGGCACTGTTGGTGGTGGCGGCGCTGCCACCGGAAATTCTCTGACAGGAAGGGCATATTGTAATAAAATTTATAGTGGAGAGGGTTTTTGGTGGGGACCCTTTTATTATTGTTCATCAAGAAACAAATGAAATAATTAATGCATTAAAGGAAAATACAAAGTCTTAAATTACTAATATTGCCTATGATAGAAAGTTTTTATGGAAAGTGTGAGATCCTTAATAATTAGCTTAAGTTAATCCTGGCACCTTACCCTTAATGCTTGCCACCTCATTCCCAGCCATTTAAAACCCACTCCCAATTCTGATTTTCACCTCTGCTGTGCACGAAAATTTAAGCCATCATCATTTCTCTGCTACATTAAAAACGCACCAATCTTTGCATGCAAGCACACCACGTGTCACGGGAGAAAATTCCAAATCAGAGTTTGGTGTGCATGTGGCAACCTGTGACACGTTCTCCCAATTTAACATTAGTTTAACAAAAACAGACTTTTCGAAAACACACTTTCACTTACACGAACTCATCTTCAACCTCTGAAATTCACCCTTTCATATTCTCCAACTTCTCTCTTGAACCAGTGAACTTCCTTTTTACTGTAAAAACTTATATCTCTTCTCCAATCACGATTTCAGCACCGTAGGAGTGTTCGTCCAGTTGTGATCTTCATTTTGGACCGAACAGAAATTAAATCCAACCTGGTAAGTCTCCTTACTGTAGTTCGTCCTTAGGTTTCTGGAAAAATAGAGTTTTTCATACATGCAAGCATGTATTCTAAGTGTTCTGTGTTCCATGGTTAGATTTTGTTTGGAAGAGTCTAGAACGTGAGGAAAGCTTAGTTGGACAAGCCATTTTTGTATCTAGGACAAACTTAAATTTCAATCCGGGTAAGGGAAGCTTATGTGTTTAATTTATACTGTATGTTGAATGATCTGAGTTGCATGAATGAAGAATATAAGATTTGAGTTGTATGGATGATCACTGTTATTGTGCATGTATGAATTTCATGAAGTTGAGCTGTTATGAATGGTTACTGAGATCTGATACGAGTTCTGGTTTTGATTGATCTGTTATGAATGAACACTGACTTTTATGTATGATATATGTTGTTGATCTTGATTAAAATGCATGTTGAATTGATTATGTATGAATGGAGTATGTTTATGATATATTTGGAATGATTTGGATATTGAAACTGTATGATAACGATGTTGAAGGTGAATTAAATCTGGAATGAATGTTATAAAGTTGGAAAAATGAAATCTGGAAAATTCTGTTAAGTTTGAGAAATCTGGAATTTTTAATCTTCCCTTTTATGAATGACGCTCGTCACTGTACGGTCATAGACCGTTCGGTTTTTCATTAAAATAACTTAGTTGGAATTCGTTCATTTGGAATGAATTCTGCTCGAGAACGAGCGTCCCCAATTTAGTGAATGAGCGTTCGTTTCAGCTCAGCTTAGATAAATATTTGAAACTTTGCAAATACGTGACGTTCGGCCTTAAGTCGAACGTTCGTCCTTAATGTCGTTCGACCTTATGTCGAACGTTCGTTCCACAGAGCGTTCGTCCTTATATTGAACGTTCGTCCCAATTGGCGCTCGGTCTTATACCGAAGTGGTCGTTCTGATTTGTGCTCGGTCATTGACCCAGCGTTCATCCAAGCAGGGTTCGGTTTTATAACTGAACGCTCGTCCTTATTATTGAATTCTGAGCGAACGTATCTGGCGTTCGTCCACAGTTATTTATGGAACGTTCGGTCATTGACAGTAAGTGTTGTTTTCTGATTGACAATTACTCTGATTATTTATCCAAGCCATTTTGTAAGGTATTTATCCTCTTTACTCAACCTAAGGTTCTTTTACTCCAAGTCTTCTGAGTATTATTCTGATCTTCTAAGTTCAAACTCGTTTAAATATGTTAATTTTTCTTAACGTCCGTAAATGGAAAAGAGTTTGTTCCTTTTGTTCAGAAACGTATGGTCAACCGAACTGAAATACTTTCGTTTTATTTGATTAAAGGATGCATATTCTTAATGTTAAGAGATTGGAACATAGAATGAAAATGTGAATAAAGAGAACGGGTCATTTTGGGCGAATGATATTTTGAATGAATCATTGGAAGTGGATTTAACGAGCGTTCCAAGGAGGGACGTCTCAGATGTGTGAAATATTGAATGGTAAAGTATGAACCTGGATAAGTTAAGCCTCGCAGTCCATCCTGATATTCCGTGATACGCCTCTTCAAGTAGAAGGGGGTATTCATGCGTGGGAATGGCAGGAGACCCTAGTCCATTGAGTACTTCGGGCAGATAGGGTTAACCTCGAGTGGCAGCTGTTTGGTGTTACCCAGTTACTACATCACTCGGGTGCAAGGACGCTTGTAACTACATGGTTCATACGGTCCGGACGGTCTGTCTTATATGTATATTGATATGCAAATTTTATGATAAGTTTCATGTTGTATGCTTGAATTGAAGTGTGACTGTATGTGTTAATTGTATAAAAATTAAATATTATAAGCTTACCCTTGCATTTCCATTGTGTTGTCCACTGTACATGTATACTCCGTCTTGTCAAATGCAATGATCATCCGTTGTGGATGTGAGCAGATGGTGGTGCATCCCTTGAAGCAATGCTGGAAGAAGAAAATTTGGACGACTCCAATCTGGTTGAAGTTGAAGTAAAGGCCGAGCCTTAGAGTGCTCGTTGTAGTTAGGCTGTATATGTTAGCATAGTTATAACGTTCGGCCACCTATTTTGTAAGGCCGTTCGCCTTATTCATCTCTGATGTATTTTGGTGCTCGTTAGTTTATGTATTTAAGAGCGTTCACTCTTGGTTTCATTGTATGCGTTTATACGCGTCCTCTGTACTGATGCCGTTAGGCTTTTAATCCTGTTTTAATGCAAAGACTGTTTGTGATTACTGTTAATTGTAATTAATTCTGAATTATAGTGATTACTGTATTTTGGGATGTTACAGAAAGCAATAATAAAAAAGCATCCAAAACAAACTAAAGTATACTTATTTTTTACTAAGCTTATTTTTATCTTTTGTAAAAGGACTTTTTTTTAATTATTTTTAAGAGATATTTTTAATAAAAATATATTTTGAGCTGTCTGTATTTAAAATTTTTGTTATTTCCATAGGCAGTTTATAATAAATTGCAAAGCCGTGTCATAAGGATCATATGCTTTTCTATTTGCTGAAATCGAAATGCGTGAGTGCATTTTTATTGTAACTATATTTTTATGATGTATATCGTCATTTTCTTTAATAGAAGAAATCTACTTGATATTAAAATTTCCATTGAATTTGTATCTTCTATAAAATAATATTCCTTACAAAAAAATATTTTATTATTTTTAATTATAAATATGAAAGTAATAATTTACTGTAAAAACATAATTAACTACAGATAAAAAAATTATATAAATATAATTTTATAATTTTTTTAACTTTTTTATCATTTAAATAAATTGACACATTAATTATTAAAATACAGCGTGTCGTTAAAAGGAAACGTTTAAATTATTATTATTATTATTTTTGAAAACGTAAAGTATTTATAGTAAATATTAAAAAAACTCCACGATTTAATCTAATCTAAGTATATTGAATTGAGTTTTTTTCAGTCAAGTTAAATCTATCTAAACTCCAACTTAATCTTTTATGGATTGAATAACAAGTTTATTAAATCTATTAAACGATATTCATTAATAATGAGAATATAATTATTAGGCAATTTATTTTAAGTCTCTGGTAAGCGGACAAATCCTACAAAAGCTATGCGGCTGTGTCAGGAAAAGGCAGAAGAGAGAGAATAAAAAACGCAGATTCCTTTGCCACGTGAGACGAAAGTTAACTCCGTTATTATCCACTTAATGGAAGGGACTCAATTGATACAATTTTCACAACTTTGGGACCTAATGTCTACACTTTTAAAACCGGGTACTAAACAGCAATTCACCTCTTAACATGGGACTAAGTAGATAATTAAGCCTTTAAAATATTATAAATACTTCACTTTAAAGTTGATGTCAGTTTCGTGTATCTTTTAGGACATATTAGGAACCCGTGCTTTTAAAATATACTTGAATTATATACCATTATAATTTATATATAAACTTTATCTAGAATATTCATGTAACCATCCGACATGGACAAATATAAATTTATTTATAGATAAAAGTAAATACAAATAATTTATTATTTGTGTAAGAGATTAATATTATAATCTAGACTTAATAGTAATCTATTTTATCTGACGTGGCTGCCTCTCGTCATCTTCATCTTGGCCACTTCATCATCTTCCATGTTTTAGAATTTGGGAATCCAACCTCTTTCACCTTCGCCTTCTTCAAAATTCCCCTCTTTTTCCTTCACGCTCTCTAGACCTACATCCACCTCGATTCCCAACCCCAATCCAATGGCCTCAGAGTCGTCATCCGTCGCCCTGACATTGATGGCTACCAGCCCCTCTCCTCCAAAATCACTGCCGAACTCAAGAAGAGGAACAAATCCAATCACCCCCGAATAATGGGTTCTTCGCCAACGGGGTTTTCGTTCTCATTCTTTTATCCATTTTGAGTCTTTACATGTGGGGCAGGCTGCTCATTAAGGTCACGTTTGAGAGATCAACATCCAGAAGGTCTGACAAGCAATTGAGAATTTTTTTTTTGGGTTTTTGGGGCTTTACTCATGCGATCCTTTATGCAAATCAAGTGTTAGTTATATTTGTATCTTTGTTGTGGATAACCCCCTTGGCTGAGATTTTTGTGAATAGTGGAGATGGTGCGGCAAAGAGTGGATTTGGTAATGCGGAGAAATTGGTAGGGAAAATGGGGTTCTTGCCTTATGATTTTGGAAGCTTTAGGAAGTGGTGCTTGTTGGGGTCTAGTTTGTTGCAGATTGTGGCTTTGAGGCTTAACTTGCAGATTATTGCAAATGGAGATTATCCCTACCCCCATTGAACCACCACCATGTGAGGAATGACAACTTCAGTGGCCCAAGCTATTGCAACAAGAAGAAGAAGAAAATTGGGAAACAGACATGGCTCATCAACCACCAAGATTGGGAAGAAGATTGCTTAACCTCGAACCTCACTATGGCTTTCACAGAAGAAAAGTAAAAAATCATAATTTTATAATCCACCCTCATCAAAATTTGGGTTTCATTAAATAAATGACATTTCTTTCAGAATCCACCTCATTGTGCTTGAAGGGAATCCATGTGGACAGTTAAATGTCATCTCATTTGGGTTTTGCACAGCTGGACAGTGGGTCGTTAACGATTCAAACGCCGTCTACAAAAAGGACTAAATTGAACATAAATTACATTCTTTAGGACAACATTGAACAGAAAAAAAAAAACTAGGACTATTTGAACAAACCTGACGAAAATAAGGACCATCAGTACTATTAAGCCTATAATCTATTAGTAAAACCACGTGTGTTTAGCACATGTATCCATTCTTTATTTTATTGTATTCAAAGGAAATAATGTTTATTATAATTATTTAAAAAGTGGGATATAAAATAAATAATTTTATATCTTTATTACATATATTTAATTAAATTAAAAAATATAAATTTTAAACGATGCAATAATTTATATAAAATGTATATATAGAAAAGTTATAAAAAAAATAATTATAAAACTGTTCAAAATGAATTTTCTTTTTATTAATAGAAACATATGAAGAAAGATTCAATGAATTCTTAATTTTTTTAAGTCTTAATTAGTTGGGCGGTTTTTATTTTGGTGAGTTACGTTAAGTTGGTCCTAATTTTAAAAAAAATTAATTGTGTTTTAATTTTTAAAAGGGTGTCCTAGGTCTTTTTTGAAAAAAAAAATTACTATTGACATTAATGACATGTCATGTATCATATCTTTTTGAATTTTTTTGGTAAACATTTTTATTACTATTAGACCCGTCAATTTGAACCCCCTTACATGGTTTGTCCCTAACCCACGTGAGTTGGGGCCAGAAAAATCCACATGACCAAATAGCCTCTTGTAGAAAAAGTT
The DNA here is from genome assembly GCF_029865625.1 of Vigna umbellata. NCBI lineage: Eukaryota > Viridiplantae > Streptophyta > Magnoliopsida > Fabales > Fabaceae > Vigna > Vigna umbellata. The sequence continues at coordinate 36,721,959 of NC_142171.1, forward strand.
CACAAGGCCAAAATTTCTTCAAAAGCCCTGTGGGCCAGGGTCAATCCATGGGCCTTTTTTTTAGAAAAAATATTCATTTTGAATATAAGAAAAAATATAATTAACTCCTAATTTGTTACAAAAATAGTTATTATTGAAAATAAATTGAAATTTTTATAGGATGAGAGTTCTAGAATCAAGAAACAAACGCAAAATGACAATATTTATCAAGTTAGATTCTCTAAGTATATAATTAAAGGATCATTTTATAAATTTGAAATTTAAATATTTAATTTCACTTTTTTTAGGTTATAAGTCAGAAATTAACTTTCTATCTAAAATTATCCTAATTGAAATTTAAGAGAAGATTTTCTATAATTGAAGCTCTTAATTTAAAAAAAAAATAAGACTTCTTTGTTTTCTTAGAAAGCTATCGAAAAAGAAATTAAATATAAATGATTTTATTTTTCATTTTATACTCGACAAATCATGCTCATAACATAAATAATAAGTAAAAAGAAAAAACTCATAAACATTGTGCAAGCTACAGTTGTATTTGCCCATATGATTCAGTCTCGTCGTACTACTCACTCAAAATGTTTACATTTTAAATGTCATAAACATAAACATACATTTATGTTATGTGTTCTAATTGAAAGTTAAAAATAAATTATTTAATGTGTTAGTTAAAGAATTGAAACACTATAACATTGTCATTCTTTAGTACTTTCTGTCTATTTAAAATTTTCTTTGTTTTATAAATTTTTTAGAAATTAATTTTCTTTTTATAATATATCTTATGGTGATTTTGAGAAAAGATTATCAGAGAGAAAAAAAACAAAATAAAACAAAAGTTTAATTTACACATAAAATATTAATATTATTTTTGATCCAAAAATTTTAGATAATACATTTTTGAGTTATTTTTAATTTTAAATAATTAAAAACCGATTGAGTGATATTTTAGAAGTCGAGGAAACAAAAGAGTGATTCTTTTTAAGAACTGTAAAAGCAGTGCAAATATTAAATTAATTTAATATGTTATTATCTCTCTTTCGAGTTATTTTGATATTACTAATTATATATAATTTTCTAATAATTGGTGTTTGCAATATAAGACATAATTGTATTAAAATTGACAACAAAATAAAACATCTTTATAATATTTTAGCAAAAAAAAATTTGTAATACTATTTAGTTGTATAAAATTAAGTGTGTGGTTTGCAATTGTTTTTAATTATTTAAAAGAGTAGTTATTTTGAATATTAAATATTCTATTATACTATAATTAATTAGTTTTATTTAATAATTTGAAATAAGAAATCAATTTCATGAATATAAAATTTAGTACTTTTATTATGAGAATGTTGAAGTTTAGTTTCCAAAAATTTTTTAGTGGGCTAAACCCACCTTAACCCTGACCCTAACCTCCTTAAGAGGTGGCTTTTGGGGGTTGAGGCTTTTTTTTAGCCCCATTTGAGGGGCTTCTTAAGAGGGGGCTTTTTCAAGAGTGGGTTAGGGCTAGCCCCGGGGTCATGGGTCAAATTGACAGCTCTACTTATTCATCTAGAACATACACATTTGAAGCAATCTTTTGCAGAAATGATGTCTTAATATCTTTAAGTAGTCTTCTGGAGTTCCTCTAAATTTTTTCATTCAGCGCACAACTATCATGCGTTGAGCGAAAAGTCAACTTCTGATGTCTTAACTGACCCCATTCGTTGAGCGAATGTTGCTGGTGCGTTAAGCGAATAATCTTCCTTGTAGTTGAGCACATGATGATTGACTTAGCGAGAACTTTTGATAACACTCCAATGATTTATACAATTCTTGTAGAAAGAACTACACCACTTTCCTACTAACTATTACATCTTTTCTATGAGGAAAACACATAATTCATGAATAATCACAACTTTGAGCTAATGAGATAATTAATAAATATGAAAACAAGTATTTTTCACACTTATCAATTTTTATTATATATTTTTAACAAAATTAAATTCATTTATATTTATATTTTACATTGAATTATATTTAAAATTATTTTAAAGTTGTTAATAGAAAGTAATGTTATCAAAATTTATTTTAACTAAAAAAATATGTTAAACTTATTTATCAATTGCATTTCATAAAATAAAATAAATTCAATTCTTTTAAATCATTGTATATTTTTAAAATGTATAAAATTCAATCATTCCTATACAAATGTTTTAATTGATTTAAAAATAAATTTTTTTATAAATTTAAATGCAAATTGTTAAAATAATTTTAAATAAGTTTATAACATTTAAAAGAAATAACTTAAAATTTAAAAATAATTTTAAATAAAGTTCAATGTAAAATATAAATATGAACAAACTTAAATAATTTTGTCAAAAATATTTAATAAAACTATTTCTATAACATATATAGAAAAATTAAATTTCATTTCAATTTAGAGAGGGATAAAATTTTTACTTTAAAAAAAATTGAGATTAGATTGAGATAAAACAACAATAGAAAGAATAAATTGAAACTAAAACAATAACACTTAATATGAAAGTGACACATGGCATTGTCACTGCCACGTCACATTATCACTACCGTATGATATTGACATTAGTTTCACACATGACAAAATTTTATTTAAAAAAATTAAAATAAAAATAATTAAAAATTATTTAAAAAACAAAAAAAAACATTAACTAACATGTGACATATCTTTAACAGGTTAGTGCAATATTAATAGAAAGACTTAATTACATCAATTATTTATTTATTGTTTTATATCATTATTTAATTTTTATTAGTATTATTATGTCATTATATTATTATTTAATATTATTACATGTTATGATAAATTACTAATTTTTAAAAACTATTAAATTTGTTGAATTCTTCATTCTTCAAATTTTGTTCCTATAATATGAAATAGATTACAAATATGTGAAAATTTATTTAGACATTAAAAGGGGTCTATTGAAAAAAGGCTTTTTTTACATTTTTTATTTATTTTAAATTCCAATATCAAACTTTCTTACTATAAGTTTACAGTTTTTTTTAGATTTCAATTTTAAGCTTACAAAATGGCCATGGAAGAAGAAGAAGAACCCAAAGAGAAAGAAGAGAATGTTCCCACAAACCCTAGCCGCACTTCAAGCTCTCCTCTGAGTGAAATCGCGCCTCCAAAAAACCAAAGAACCAAACCCCTTCGCGTTTTAGATTTAAATAAGCTCAAACTGCCACATCAGCGAAGGTGGCGCTCTACGCCCCTAGAGGGGGTGCCCAGGCGAGAAATTCTGACAGCAAAATGGCGCTCAGCGCCCTCTGCTAAGGGGCGCTCAGCGCGAGCACACCAGAAATCAGCTTTTGTTCAATTTGTGAAGGTGGCGCTCAACGCCCTTGACCCAAGGGCCCTCAGCCTGACTCTGCTGCACTACATCTTTTTCTCTTTTTCTGCAGATTTGCTTGCTTCTATGGCTGGTTCAGTTGTTTACATTGTTGGAGATTCTTCCAAGCACATTATTAGCTACAAAATAAAGGTATTTTAGATGAAATTACATCAAAGTAGTCCAAAACACAATTATTTATAAAACTAAGATAAAAGAGAGGATTAAGCAAGTTAGAAGCTAAAAAATAGTTGATTTTGCTACTAAATTGATGCTTAGATAATAGTAAGAATTAGCCTTGTCAATTGTATCAGATAATGATTTAAAAATACTGAGACACAATTATTTGAATAAAAGATTTTAATATAAATAATTTTATAACAAAAGTGTTTCATTATTTTAAAATACATAATTTCTCTTTAAATCATGTTTTAAGTTTTCTAACTTTTTTTTCTATTGGTGTAATTGAAAATCCAAGACAGTAGAGTTAATCCTTGTGATAGTTATTCAATTTGGATGAATTAATTTATTTATTTATTGTATAAGGTTAGTTTCATCTCTTTCTCTTGATCTTTTCCTAATATAGATGTTGTATATGAGCTTCTTAGATTTTATTACATAAAAAAAAGTAATAAAATCCTAACTTTGACTGAGTGGTGAGTTTCAATTTTTTTTAGATTTGATTTATAGATTTATTTTTCATCCAGAATAATTCCAAACTGCACTGAATCTTGTAGATTAAATTTGTAGTATTGACTAGTATAGTTTGAGGATATGGCTGAGCTTCATTCTAAATTACTTATAAAGCTATATTTAGCTATAACTTTATGTTCTTCTTCTCTCTATAAAATGGAATATTACACATCATAGCTTCAGTAAGCAGAATCTAAGATTTAGCAATGAACATGGCATGCAACCACTTTATTATCCTTCTCTTCTTCGCTCTTCCTCTCACATCACAATCAATTACTTTCGCTGGTCCTGCATCTATTGTCGATGTTTTTTCACTCAATCGAAGTAGTTTTCCAACAGACTTCGTTTTTGGAACAGCATCAGCAGCATACCAGGTATACATATTTCGGTTTCATTTTTGTATTACATTGAAATTTTTTTCTAATATTAACTAGTCAGATTTGGAACTACATCTCTTACAGTTTAATTAGCAACCAACGTGTAATGTTATAATACCATTTGATCAAAGATTTTGTAGTTCATATATACACAGTGTTGTTATCACTTATTTTAAAAAATAACTATTCAAATTTGAATGAAGAAAGAGAGCATATAGTTATAGATGTATTTATCATTCTATTCATTGTACAAAGTAAATAAAGATGACATTATTTATCCTATTGGCAGAAACCTTGTGACAAATCTTATATCAACTATAAATAAAGTAAATTTACAATATTTACAAATATCACCTTACCATATAAAAAGTATATGCAAATCTCATTATCTTTAATGGACTTTTGATACAAAAACATTACATATGTAAAATCATGAATTATTGTACTTGAGTTGACACAAGTGTCTTATGTATATGTACACATATAAATATTCTGCTGATAAAAAACTAAATTGATTTTATAAAATTGAATTAAATTTAAAGTAATTTTATAAGTTGAATATTAGGTTATTTTTTTTATAAATAAATATAAGTTGTTAGTATGTTGTTCATAAAAAGAGTTAAACTTGTAACTTTTTTTACTCTCTTTTTTCAAACTCTTCAAACCAACTTTATATCTCTCAATGTTAATGCAAAAAGTTGAATTAGGGTTAAAATTTACTTGTTAGTAATGCTCATAATTCATTCATAACAAGAAGTTAACCTTTAAAATTTGAACCTAAACTCACATAATTTTATGTTCATGCACAGTAAGAAGGTGCTGCAAAAGAATATGGAAGAGGACTAAGTATGTGGGATGTATTCACCCACAAATATCCAGGTATATTTTGTTGGAGTTTCATATTCATTAAACATAAGAAGATTTCGTAATATATAAGTAAGTTGAAATTTTATATTAAAAAGTTAATTATAAGATTCAGTTAAATTTAAAATTTACATTTTAATATTTTTTATGTTTTCATCTCTAACAATCTAACAATCTATAAAGTAATTTTATGAGCTTAGTGTAGAGCTGTCAATTTGACCCATGACCCCAGGGCTATCCCTAACCCACTCTTGGAAAAACTCCCTCTTAAGAAGCCCCTTAAATGGGAGCCAAAAAAACGCCCCAACCCCCAAAAGCCACCTCTTAAGGGGGTTAGGGTCAGGGTTAAGGTGGGTTTAGCCCACTAAAACTTTTTTGGAAACTAAACTTCAACATTCTTATAATAAAAGTACTAAATTTTATATTCATGGAATTGATTTCTTATTTCAAATTATTAATTAAAACTAATTAATTATAGTATAATAGAATATTTAATATTCAAAATAACTACTTTTTTAAATAATTAAAAACAATTGCAAACCACACACTTAATTTTATACAACTAAATAGTATTACAAATTTTTTTGCTAAAATATTATAAAGATGTTTTATTTTGTTGTCAATTTTAATACAATTATGTCTTATATTGCAAATACCAATTATTAGAAAATTATATATAATTAGTAATATCAAAATAACCCGAAAGAGAGATAATAACATATTAAATTAATTTAATATTTGCACTGCTTTATAGTTCTTAAAAATAATCACTTTTTTGTTTCCTAGACTTCTAAAATACCACTCAATCTATTTTTCATTATTTAAAATTAAAAATAATTCAAAAATTTATTATCTAAAATTTTTGGATCAAAAATAATATTAATATTTTATGTGTAAATTAAACTTATGTTTTATTTTGTTTTTTTTTCTCTTTGATAATCTTTTCTCAAAATCACCAAAAGATATATTATAAAAAGAAAATTAATTTCTGAAAAATTTATAAAACAAAGAAAATTTTAAATAGACATAAAGTACTAAAGAATGACAATGTTATAGTGTTTCAATTCTTTAACTAACACATTAAATAATTTACTTTTAACTTTCAATTAGAACACATAACATAAATGTATGTTTATGTTTATGACATTTAAAATGTAAACATTTTGAGTGAGTAGTACGACGAGATTGAATCCTATGGGCAAATACAACTGTAGCTTGCACAATGTTTATGAGTTTTTTTGTAAGACCTGAGAAATTTAATCCAAGACCCCACCTGTCAAATCTCATTAATTACTCCCAAAATCCTGCTCAGGTGCCTTAAAAACGCACTCACAAACTCTGACACACAATTGCCAAGTGTCAAAATGGAACATTCTGAAGTCAGTAAGTGGGGGGCAGGTGTCAGCAGAAGAGCGCACGACCGTTTGGACGTGGGGCAAACAAAAATGATTTCTGAAAAACCTGCCACACTCTTCTGCACGCACCGTCTTCCTCCCCAAATTCTGAATATCCATTTTCACCTTCTTCTCTCTAGAACATTTCCATCTTCTCTCTACTGTAACTCACCACCCTCTTCTCCGATCAACTTTCAGAAACCGTAGGAGCGTTCTCTGAGCTGTGAGCTACAAGTTGGACCGAACAGTTTCAGAAGCTGAAACTGGTAAGTTTCTCCCTTAGTAGTTCGTTCTTAGGTTTCCTGAAAAACTAAGTTTTGGCTGCATGCTAGTGTGTAGTCTAAGTACCTCAACTTTCTTGTGGATAGATTTGATTGGAAGAGTTAAGTGACTGTTAAGGGGGAAAACGTTAGCTGGTCGAGCCACACTTCTTACGTATAGAACGATTCAGTCTCAAATCCAGGTAAGGGAAGCTTATTTAATTTAATTGATACTTGTATGTTGTATGAACGTCCTATATGGACTGGATGTATGAGATATATGTTGATTGATTATGTATGACGATGGTTGATATGTATGAATTGGAAAAATGGATGATTATTGTAGAGTATGAATTGTTAACATGAATTCTATGAAGAATGTGAATTGATAATTGATATGAAATTATAAGATATGAACTGTATAAGAAATGTTGAGTTAGAATAGATGAAAAATCTGAATATGGTATTTCTTACCTTGATAAATGTACGCTCGTCATCGGACGGTCTTATACCGTTCGGTTTACTAGTAAATGATTTAAAATGGAATTCTTTCATTCGGAAAGAACTCTGATCGAGAACGAGCGTCCTCTTGTGAAATGCTAGGTTTGAACGTTCAGCTCAGACTAGCGGTATTCGAGTCTCTGAAATAAAAATAATAATATTTATACCCTTGTACTTTAAAAATGAGTAACGCTCGGTCTTATACCTAGCGTTCGTTGTAAGTAGCGCTCGGTCGTATACCTAGCGTTCGTCCTAATGAGCTCTCAGTCTTATACCGAACGCTCGTCCTTACCTTTGATTACCAAATGGGCGTAAATAGCGTTCGTCCAAAAATTTTAGTAAATGTGTATTATCGCGTTCGGTCATTGACTGACAGTCGATCTTTTTAAATGAATTGTATTAAGTATAGTTATTTACTCGTCTTGTTGTATCTTTATCCATTTGAATTCGGTCTAGAACCTTTATACTTAAATTATTTTGAATATTGATTGTATCGTTCTGGAGTCAGTTCATTCAACTGATTCGAGTAGCAATGACGTTCGTCAAATAATCATGTGTCGACTTATTCTGATTGGCAACAAGTCTTTCTAGGTCTTGTACTTAACGTTCGTCCTCGTACTTCAGAAGACTGAACGTTCGTTATTTTAGGTATTCGAAACTAAAGATGAAAATGAGAATAAAGTATAAAATTTTAAAGAGAGAACATGATATGGAAATATTTAACGATTGTGGATTTTGAACGAGCGTTCCTGGGAGGAACGACTCATGTATGGATGAATATGGAATTTGGTAAAATATGACTGTGGGCATGCTAATGCTGGCTGGTCCATCCTGATGTTCCGTGAGTACTCATCCTCACGTAGAGGGGGAAGGTCATGTGTGGGAACGGCAGGAGGTCCTAGTCCTTAGGGGTACTTTGGATAGGGCTAACCTCGAGTGGCAGCTGTTGAGTGTATCCCAGTTACTACATCACTCGGGTGCAAGGACGCTTGTAGCTACACAGATTCATACAGTCCGGACGGTCTGTCTAGTAATATATTTTGTACGATGTTATATGTTGAACTATATGCTTGTGTGGATTGAAATGTTTATTTTATATGTTGATGTATGGATTAAATTACATAAGCTTACCCTTTCGTTTTTCCTTGTGTTGTCTGTTGTCTTTGTACGTTCGTCCTATCGTTGCAATGATCATCCGTGTGGATGTGAGCAGAAGGCGAGGCTACTTTGGAGGACGTTATTGAAGAAGAGAACCTAGTAGACGTGGAGGTTAAAGCTGAACCATAGAGCGTTCGTTCATGTTAGAGTTTAGTTGTCTTAGTTTTTGAACGTTCGGTTAGTTAATTTTTTAAAATTGTTCGTTCTGAATTTCTAGTAGTACTGATTTACTGTATGGAATTCTGTAATTAAGTCTTTTGGCTTTTGAACCTTGATTCTAGTGTAAGACTGCATTGTTTAACTGTTTAATGTAATTAATTCTATTATATGGTGATTACTGTATTTTGGGATGTTACATTAGTGGTATCAAAGCAGTTTTGTTCTCTTAAGGACACTTTAGGTTATGAGTACACCATGTTTTTGCTGTGTGCTTAATGTGTGTTTAATGAGTTATTTTTTTTAACTCTTTGAACATGACTAACGCTCGTTTTTCTCTGTTTCCAGAGAACAAATGGCACCTAGACTCCCTCCTCCACCACAGCCCAATGAACCTAATGCGCCCAACAACACTAGGTTGTTGGAATCAGTAATTGATAGACTACAACAACAAAACACTACATTAATGGAGTAGAACGCAGCTGCTCTACAGAGTTTGGAGGCCGCTCGCGCCAACTCTGTGGCGACCCAGAGGCAGTTGATGGAAATTATCGCTGCCACCAGAGGCACACCAGGAGTGTCCTCTTCCAACGCTAACCATCCAACCGAGTGGAGCTTGAAGAGTTTTCTACAACACCATCTCGCCAAATTCAGTGGGAAGTGTCTCCCTGATGAGGCAGATCAGTGGCTAAGAGACATGGAGAGGATTTTCAACGCCAAGAGATGCCCGGATGAGAACAGGTTGGCGTTCACAGAATACCTACTAACTGGAGAAGCAAGCCACTGGTGGGCGAGCATGAGAGCTATCCTGACGGACGCCCAAAATCCCATCACATGGGAAGTATTCCGGAGCAAGTTTTATGAAGAATACTTCCCTGATAGCGTCCGTTTTGCAAAAGAGGTAGAATTTCTTCAGTTGGTACAAGGTGGGATGTCTGTATCGGAGTATACCAACAAATTCAAGCATCTCGTCCGTTTTAATACGATGGCCACCAGTGAAGAGTGGCAGTGTAGGAAGTTTGAGAACGGTATGCGGAGTGATCTGAAGGTTTTGATTTCCAGCTTATGCATCCGGTTGTTTCCTGCTATGGTTGAGAGGGCCAAGGTATTAGAGAAGAATATGGTAGAAGCGGAACGACAGAAGAAGCAACAACAGGTGATTAGGGGACCGATCGTGTCCAGGGGCAATGTTAATCAGAGGAGAACCCCTTACGTTCGTCCCAATCAACCATCTAATGCAAGTGGGTCTCAAGCATTGGTTCCTGCTGGACAGTCTGGGCAGCACGGAAACGTTACTTGTTTCCAGTGTGGAGGACCACACTATCGTTCTTCATGTCCTCAGCTGGTGGGAGGAAAACACTGCACCCGTTGTGGACGGAATGGGCACTTGGAGAACGAGTGCAACATGGGTGGACGTGCAGTGATGAGGCCACCAAATGCTGGAAGGAATCAACCGAGAGGTGGCAGAGCTCAAGCAGTGGGACGAGTGTATGCTATAACTGGAGCGGAAGCAGCAAGCTCAGGTAATCTTATCACTGGTGAATGCTTGCTGTATGGAATATCATGTCGTGTGTTGTTTGATTCTGGGGCGACTCACTCCTTCATCTCGAAGGCGTGTGTTGAAAAATTGGGAATAATTGAGAGGGAGATGCAGTTCGACTTGGTGGTGTCAACCCCAGCGGCTGGAGAGATTAGGACGTCTACCGTATGCATTAGATGTCCTATTGTGGTTGAGGGGCGTAGTTATAAGGTGAACTTGATCTGTTTACATTTAAAAGAGTTAGAAGTGATTTTAGGAATGGATTGGTTGGCTACCAATCGCATTCTCATAGACTGTGGTAAGAAGGAGTTAATTTTTCCGGATGAAGAAGAAGAAGAATTATCAGTGACGCTCGGCCAACTGAAAGAAGACATTATGGAGGGCGCCAGCTGTTTCCTGATTATGACGCACGAAGATCAGGAATTCGGAAGGTTGGAGCAAGAACAATCATTCAGTAGTGACAATAAGGGACGATCGGTTGTGGATGAATTCCCGGACGTTTTCCCGGAAGAAATACCTGGACTTCCCCCTCCTCGCGAAGTTGAATTCACCATTGATTTGGTGACGACGGCAGCTCCTATCTCCGTTCAGCCTTATCGGATGTCGCCTGCGGAGTTAGCTGAACTCAAGGAGCAGATTGAAGAGTTGATGGAAAAGCAGTTCATCAGGCCGAGCGTATCACCCTGGGGAGCGCCGGTTCTTTTGGTGAAGAAGAAAGATGGCAGCTCTCGGCTGTGTATAGATTACAGGCAATTAAACAAGCTGACCATCAAGAACAAGTACCCATTGCCAAGGATAGATGATTTGTTGGATCAACTACATGGGGCCACAGTGTTCTCGAAAATTGATTTGAGATCTAGATATCATCAAATCAGAGTTAAGGAGGAAGACATCCAGAAGACAGCGTTCAGATCTCGTTATGGACATTATGAGTACGTGGTGATGCCATTCAGAGTAACGAACGCCCCAGCAGTGTTCATGGAATATATGAATCGCATCTTCAGGCCGTACTTGGACAAGTTTGTGGTCGTCTTCATAGATGATATTCTCATCTACTCCAAGACCCAGGACGAACATGAGGAACACTTGAGAATTGTACTTGGCGTACTGAGGGAGAAGGAGTTGTACACCAAGTTATCAAAATGTGAGTTCTGGATGAAGGAAGTTCAGCTTTTGGGGCACGTGGTATCGGCTGGAGGTATCTCGGTAGACCCAGCTAAGGTACGAGCGATTTTGGAATGGGAGAGTCCCCGCTGGGTCACTGAGGTTCGTAGCTTTGTGGGGCTTGCGGGCTACTACAGACGTTTTATTGAAGGATTTGCTAAGATAGTGGCTCCGCTAACTCAGTTGACCCGGAAAGATCAGCCGTTTGTATGGACCGATCGGTGTGAAGCGAGCTTCCAGGAGTTGAAAGTGAAATTGACGAGCGCTCCAGTATTGATTATTCCAGACATAGCCAAACCGTTCGAGGTATACTGCGATGCTTCTCACCAAGGTTTGGGTTGTGTGCTGATGCAAGAGAAGCGAGCGGTAGCGTACGCGTCTCGTCAATTGAAGATTCACGAGAGAAATTATCCAACGCACGACCTGGAATTGGCAGCGGTCGTTTTCGCACTGAAGATTTGGAGGCATTACTTGTACGGATCCACATTCCAAGTCTTCAATGACCACAAGAGCCTCAAGTACTTATTTGATCAGAAGGAGTTGAACATGAGGCAGCGGTGTTGGTTAGAGTTCTTAAAAGATTATGAGTTTGAACTGCTGTATCATCCTGGGAAGGCTAATGTAGTAGCGGACGCCCTAAGCAAGAAGGCAGTTCATGTCTCGGTTATGATGGTGAAGGAACTCAGTTTGGTTGAGAGCTTTAGAGATCTAAGGTTGCAGTTCGAATTGGAACCGAACAACATCAAATGTTGTAACCTTAGAATATCTAGCAATGTATTTGACCGGATCAAAATGAAGCAGCGAGAAGACGAAGAACTGGTGAAGATTTTGAGTACGCTCGGTTCGGATCAAGCTAAAGGATTCAATACTGGAACGGACGGTCTATTACGTTACATGGGTAGGACGTGCGTTCCAAACGATGAAGATCTGAAGTGGATTGTTTTGGAGGAAGGGCATCACAGTCGTCTTAGCATACACCCTGGTATGACTAAGATGTATCAAGACCTCCGACAATCGTTCTAGTGGCCTAGAATGAAGAATGATGTCGCTCGTTTTGTGGCATCATGTCTGACTTGTCAACGAGCGAAGGCTGAACACCAGAGACCTGGCGGTTTGCTTCAGCAGTTGGAGATTCCTGAATGGAAGTGGGACAGCGTTTCCATGGATTTCGTGACCCACCTACCACGCACGGTCAGAAATCATGATTCAATATGGGTGATCGTGGATCGGCTAACGAAGAGCGCCCACTTCCTGGCAGTCAATTTGAAGATGTCGATGACCAACTTAGCTAAGTTGTATATCAAGGAGATCGTTCGTTTGCATGGAGTCCCTTCGAGCATCATTTCTGACCGAGATACGAGATTCACATATCGGTTTTGGCAATCTTTGCAAGGTGAATTGGGAAGCAGACTGCAAATGAGTTCAGCTTATCACCCTCAAACGGACGGCCAAATCTGAGAGGACCATCCAAACGCTTGAAGACTTACTGAGGACGTGCGTCCTAGATCACTTAGGCGCTTGGGATGAAGTCTTGCCACTAGTGGAATTCACGTACAACAACAGTTTTCAGTCTAGCATCGGAATGGCACCGTTTGAAGCTCTCTATGGTAGGAAGTGCCGAACGCCACTTTGTTGGTTCCAAGAAGGAGAGAACGTGCTAACTGGACCCGAACTTATCCAGCAAACGACTGAGAAGGTGAAGCTAATACAAGAAAGATTGAAGACGTCACTTAGCAGGCATTGTCCTATGCGGATAGACGAAGAAGACCCTTGGAGTTCGCCTCAGGTGATCATGTGTTCCTTCGACTAAATCCGATCACTGGGGTAGGCAGAGCCGTTCGTCCAAAGAAGCTATCCCCCAAGTTCGTCGGACCTTACCAAATTATGAGAAAGATCGGACCAGTGGCGTATGAGCTGGCTTTACCACCTCAACTGTCGAACCTTCACCCAGTCTTCCACGTTTCCCAACTCCGGAAGTACATAGCCAACCCTTCTCATATATTGGAGTTGGAAGACGTTCAACTTCACCCAGACCGAACGCTGGAGTTGCAACCAGTTCGTGTGGAAGACAGCCGCACCAAGTACTACAAAGGAAAAGACGTTCGTCTAGTAAAGATAGTGTGGGACGCAAAGACTGGCGACTCAACGTGGGAAGTGGAGAATGCTATGAAGGACTTGTATCCCCACTTATTTTCGGGTAAGTCTTAATTTCCAAGGACGAAAATTTTTGTAGTTAGGGGGAATGTAAGACCTGAGAAATTTAATCCAAGACCCCACCTGTCAAATCTCATTAATTACTCCCAAAACCCTGCTCAGGTGCCTTAAAAACGCACTCACAAACTTTGACGCACAATTGCCAAGTGTCAAAATGGAACATTCTGAAGTCAGTAAGTGGGGGGAAGGTGTCAGCAGCAGAGCGCACGACCGTTTGGACGTGGGGCAAACAAAAATGATTTCTGAAAAACCTGCCACACTCTTCTGCACGCACCGTCTTCCTCCCCAAATTCTGAATATCCATTTTCTCCTTCCTCTCTCTAGAACATTTCCATCTTCTCTCTACTGTAACTCACCACCCTCTTCTCCGATCAACTTTCAGAAACCGTAGTAGCGTTCTCTGAGCTGTGAGCTACAAGTTGGACCGAACAGTTTCACAAGCTGAAACTGGTAAGTTTCTCCCTTAGTAGTTCGTTCTTAGGTTTCCTGAAAAACTAAGTTTTGGCTGCATGCTAGTGTGTAGTCTAAGTACCTCAACTTTCTTGTGGATAGATTTGATTGGAAGAGTTAAGTGACTGTTAAGGGGGAAAACGTTAGCTGGTCGAGCCACACTTCTTACGTATAGAACGATTCAGTCTCAAATCCAGGTAAGGGAAGCTTATTTAATTTAATTGATACTTGTATGTTGTATGAACGTCCTATATGGACTGGATGTATGAGATATATGCTGATTGATTATGTATGACGATGGTTGATATGTATGAATTGGAAAAATGGATGATTATTGTAGAGTATGAATTGTTAACATGAATTCTATGAAGAATGTGAATTGATAATTGATATGAAATTATAAGATATGAACTGTATAAGAAATGTTGAGTTAGAATAGATGAAAAATCTGAATATGGTATTTCTTACCTTGATAAATGCACGCTCGTCATTGAACGGTCTTATACCGTTCGGTTTACTAGTAAATGATTTAAAATGGAATTCTTTCATTCGGAAAGAACTCTGATCGAGAACGAGCGTCCTCTTGTGAAATGCTAGGTTTGAACGTTCGGCTCAGACTAGCGGTATCCGAGTCTCTGAAATAAAAATAATAATATTTATACCCTTGTACTTTAAAAATGAGTAACGCTCGGTCTTATACCTAGCGTTCGTTGTAAGTAGCGCTCGGTCATATACCTAGCGTTCGTCCTAATGAGCTCTCAGTCTTATACCGAACGCTCGTCCTTACCTTTGATTACCAAATGGGCGTAAATAGCGTTCGTCCAAAAATTTTAGTAAATGTGTATTATCGCGTTCGGTCATTGACTGACAGTCGATCTTTTTAAATGAATTGTATTCAGTATAGTTATTTACTCGTCTTGTTGTATCTTTATCCATTTGAATTCGGTCTAGAACCTTTATACTTAAATTATTTTGAATATTGATTGTATCGTTCTGGAGTCAGTTCATTCAACTGATTCGAGTAGCAATGACGTTCGTCAAATAATCATGTGTCGACTTATTCTGATTGGCAACAAGTCTTTCTAGGTCTTGTACTTAACGTTCGTCCTCGTACTTCAGAAGACTGAACGTTCGTTATTTTAGGTATTCGAAACTAAAGATGAAAATGAGAATAAAGTATAAAATTTTAAAGAGAGAACATGATATGGAAATATTTAACGATTGTGGATTTTGAACGAGCGTTCCTGGGAGGAACGACTCATGTATGGATGAATATGGAATTTGGTAAAATATGACTGTGGGCATGCTAATGCTGGCTGGTCCATCCTGATGTTCCGTGAGTACTCATCCTCACGTAGAGGGGGAAGGTCATGTGTGGGAACGGCAGGAGGTCCTAGTCCTTAGGGGTACTTTGGATAGGGCTAACCTCGAGTGGCAGCTGTTGAGTGTATCCCAGTTACTACATCACTCGGGTGCAAGGACGCCTGTAGCTACACAGATTCATACTGTCCGGACGGTTTGTCTAGTAATATATTTTGTACGATGTTATATGTTGAACTATATGCTTGTGTGGATTGAAATGTTTATTTTATATGTTGATGTATGGATTAAATTACATAAGCTTACCCTTTCGTTTTTCCTTGTGTTGTCTGTTGTCTTTGTACGTTCGTCCTGTCGTTGCAATGATCATCCGTGTGGATGTGAGCAGAAGGCGAGGCTACTTTGGAGGACATTATTGAAGAAGAGAACCTAGTAGACGTGGAGGTTAAAGCTGAACCATAGAGCGTTCGTTCAGTTTAGAGTTTAGTTGTCTTAGTTTTTGAACGTTCGGTTAGTTAATTTTGTAAAACTGTTCGTTTTGAATTTCTAGTAGTACTGATTTACTGTATGGAATTCTGTAATTAAGTCTTTTGGCTTTTGAACCTTGATTCTAGTGTAAGACTGCATTGTTTAACTGTTTAATGTAATTAATTCTATTATATGGTGATTACTGTATTTTGGGATGTTACATTTTTCTTTTTACTTCTTATTTATGTTATGAGCATGATTTGTCGAGTATAAATGAAAAATAAAATCATTTATATTTAATTTCTTTTTCAATAGCTTTCTAAGAAAATAAAGAAGCCTTATTTTTTTTTTTAAATTAAGAGCTTCAATTATAGAAAATCTTTTCTTAAATTTCAATTAGGATAATTTTAGATAGAAAGTTAATTTCTGACTTATAACCTAAAAAACAGCAAAATTAAATATTTAAATTTCAAATTTATAAAATGATCCTTTAATTATATACTTAGAGAATCTAACTCAATAAATACTGTCAATTTGCTTTTGTTTCTTGATTCTAGAACCCTCCTCCTATAAAAATTTCAATTTATTTTCTATAGTAACTATTTTTGTAACAAATTAGGAGTTAATTATATTTTTTCTTGTATTCAAAATGAATATTTTTTCTAAAAAACAGGCCCATGGGTTGGCCATGGCCCACAGGGCTTCTGAAGAAATTTTGGCCCTGTGGGCTTTTTCTACAAGGGGCTTTTTGCCCTTGTGGATTTTTCTGGCCCCAACCCACGTGGGTTAGGGCCAAACCATGTAAGGGGGGCCAAATTGACGGGTCTAAGCGTAATGTTTTAAAATAGCCTGATTATACATGTCTAATACTTTCAGAGAAAATAAAGGATAAAAGTAATGGAGACGTAGCAGTTGATCAGTATCATCGCTATAAGGTAAAGTCCAAATTCTCAGTCAATGATGAAACCAAGTATCACTCTCCCTCAAAGTAATTAATCATTTTTCTAGTGTTGTTTTCTGTTTATATAACAGGGAGATATTCATATAATGAAGAATATGAATCTGGATGCTTACAGATTCTCCATCTCTTGGTCGAGAATCCTACCAAGTGAGATCAAAGTTCATCAACAATTATTAATTATTTTCGTAATTATTGTATTTGTACCTTTCATGTTAATGATTTCAATCTTTGTAAATCATAAATAGAAGGAAAGTTGAATGGAGGTATAAATCACGAAGGAATCGATTATTACTACAACCTCATTGATCATTTGCTACTCAACGGTCAACATTAATTTTTTACTCTTTTTTTTTCTTAATTAAAAAGTTTACATTTTATAATTGATTTTTAAGTAAGTGACAATAGTTATATGCGAAATATTAATATTTCAGGTATACAACCATATGTGACACTTTTTCACTGGGATATTCCTCAAGCTTTACAAGAAGACTACAGTGGTTTCTTAAGTCCTCTCATTGTGTAAGTTTTACAAAATTTATCTTTTATGTCATAACTAAAATTAAAAATACGAATGATATGTAAGATAACTTAGTAATCTAATTTCCATAAATATTTACGTCCTTGATGTTAACTTTACACTAATTTATTATCATTATAACTACCATGAATATAATTCATCCATCACTGATTTTCAGAAATGATTTTCAAGACTATGCGGAACTTTGTTTCGAAGAATTTGGAGATAAGGTGAAACATTGGATTACTTTAAACGAGCCATGGTCTTTTAGTAGGGGTGGTTATGCACTTGGGAGCTTTGCACCAGGTCGATGTTCCCAATGGTTAAATCCAGAATGCACTGGTGGTGATTCAGGAACAGAACCTTATGTAATTTCACATTATCAACTACTTTCTCATGCAGCAGCTGTTCAAGTGTACAAGAAAAAGTATCAGGTTTTTCAGTCTTCACCAAAAGCTACACTTCAGCATTGCTATAAGGGTTAAACTATTTTTGTACAACTCTTGTACTTAACATTTGGAACACTTTGCTTAGGAATCTCAAAGGGGAGTGATAGGCATAACACATGTGTCTCATTGGTTTGAGCCATTTTCAAATGCCACATCAGATAAAGAAGCTGCTCAACGAGCTCTTGACTTTATGTATGGATGGTAAGTACTTCACTCTCCATTTAAATATTACCACTCTTAAAAATAAAATTATGTTAGAATATAAAATTTAAGATTAACTCAACCTTGTAAAATCGACTTATTACATGAAGTTTATACTTATTTATATACTGTGAACGGTCTTACTGTCCCTCTATTCGAAACTTTCAACACATGTCCTTCATACTTAGAAATATATATATTGAGTTTAGGAACAAAACATAAATTATTGGTATGATAATGTTGTACAATAGGCTGGACAAACAAAAAATCTCGTTATGATAGACTTTAAATTATAGTTATGATATTATATTAAGAAGTGAATTTTAAACTTATACAATCATATAAGATTGTACTCATTTATATATTATAAATTTATCTTATAACTATAATTGATGTGGAATATCTTGAGTTATGTAGAGTCACACTAATTAAAGTTGTTATAAAGTGTTATATTGTTCTTCTATTTTCAAGAGTAAAATATTGTAAGTTTTGGATTTGTACTATATTATATTATTTTGGTAGTAGGTATATGAATAATTTGGAGTTATTCAACAAAGAAAAGTCTGAAATTTTGATATTTTGTACTAATAATTATAGGTACATGGAACCATTGACATCAGGAAAGTATCTAGAGAGCATGCGTTCCTTAGTTGGTAAAAGATTACCAGAATTCACTAAAGAAGAAGCAAAACTTCCTGTTGGTTCATTTGATTTTCTTGGATTAAACTATTACACCACTTACTATGCTGCCGATGCACCCAAAACCAAACCTAATTATGAAACAGATTGCAAGGCCAATCTTTCATGTAAGTAGAACTTTAACTATCACTTATTTAAATAACATATCTTATAATTTCATAATATCACATTTTGTTTTTTGTTTTGTGGGCTAGCTATTCGTAATGGCGTTCCAATAGGTCCATCGGTATGTATGCAATCATTTGAAATTTTATGTTCATATTATTATTGGTTTATTTGGTTTTGTATAACTTCATATTTATATTTGTAGAGCGGTTCTAGTTGGTTATACATTTATCCTAAAGGAATTAGAGAATTGTTGCTCTATACAAAAGAAAAGTACAACATTCCTTTGATTTACATAACTGAAAATGGTAATTAAATCAAATAATCATTTTATTATCTTTTAAATATCTCATTAAGTAATTATTTAGACAAAATTATTTAAAATATGTAGCCTTAATATAACTTTTTGCATGTTTATAAGTAATCTTTCTTCTATCATTTTTAACATATATTGCTTTTAATTTGAAGGTGTAAGTGAATTGGACGAACCGACAGTATCATTAAGGAAATCCCTTTACGATAAACATAGAGTTCACTACTATTATCACCATCTCTATTATATAAATTCGGCAATTAGGTAATTAATGATTTCTTTATTGCTCAAAAATTATTTTATTTGCAAATTTTATTTATTTATTTTATTGACTTTACTAGGGATGGCGTAAACATAAAAGGATATTTTGCATGGTCATTATTGGACAACTTTGAATGGAATGATGGTTATGCAGTACGCTTTGGAATTCACTTTGTGGATTATAAGGATGGCTTAAAACGATATGAAAAACTCTCTGCAAAATGGTTTAAGAACTTTCTTAAAAGGTCTTAGATTATATAGTTAGTTCTTAATATTTAAGGCACTCTACTATTAGAATAAATATTGATAGAGTAAGGATTCTTGCAAAGCTCATGTAATAGATATAGGGTTAAATGATTCCATTGGTTTTCATTTTTGTAGAAAAAATTGTAATCGGTCCTGTATTTTTATTGGTTCCGATTTGGTCCTTAATATGAAAAAATTGATACAATTAGTTTTTTCGTTAATAATGTACTAACATTATTAAAGAGGTGTCACATGTTACTTATTTTTTTTTTCAATTTTTTTAAAAATAAAAATTTGTCACATGTTAAAGTAACATCATGTCATATGACACAGATAATGTGATGTCACTATGTCAGTGTCACATATTACTCTCATTCCTGGTGTCATTGTTTAGTTTTAATTTGGTCTTTATATTTTTATTTTATAAATCAATTCAGTCATAATATTTTTAAAATTAAACAATATTGTCACTCTTCAAATAGTAACGAAATTTAATTTTTATATAAATGCTATGCAATAGTATAGTGCTAAGTATTTCCGCATGCACGCGGACGACCCGGGTTTGATCCGCGACAACGACGCCAAAAACTTGATAACATTTTTGTCAAGTATACCAAATCGTTTCAAGTGGTTAAAGTAAATACAAAGTATTGTTCTCCCAAGGGAATTGAACTACGTTATCTAATTGGACTCATTTACTGGTTTCATGAATCACATGAAAATAAAACCTTGGATAACATATCATTATTTCATTCAAACATTCACATCAAGGCATACGAGTCCTAATTCCTTAGCAACTAGTTCTAAATTCATATATCAAAGTGTTAATCTCTTAGTCAATTTAATATACAATTTGCATTAAATCAGATGCTAAGAATGACTAAGTTATTGAGTTTATCCCTAGATCCCAAATCACTTAGGTGCTCTATCTATGTCCATGTTCAAAGTTACTTTCTAGTAAGGAGAGACATTCAAATAACATTATATTTCCATATAATGAAAATAAATTAAAGAAAGAGCATATGAACGAACAACGATATATTGCACAAGAATTTTACATCATAGTGAAGTCATTACATCCAATTTCAAGGAATGAGAAATCTAGCTACTCTTATTCATAGACCCGTCAATTTGGCCCCCCTTACATGGTTTGGCCCTAACCCACGTGGGTTGGGGCCAGAAAAATCCATAAGGGCAAAAAGCCCCTTGTAGAAAAAGCCCACAGGGCCAAAATTTCTTCAAAAGCCCTGTGGGCAAGGGCCAACTCATGGGCCTTTTTTTAGAAAAAATATTCATTTTGAATACAAGAAAAAATATAATTAACTTCTACTTTGTTACAAAAATAGTTACTATAGAAAATAAATTGAAATTTTTATAGGAGGAGGGTTCTAGAATCAAGAAACAAAAGCAAATTGAAAATATTTATTGAGTTAGATTCTCTAAGTATATAATTGATCATTTTATAAATTTGAAATTTAAATATTTAATTTCGCTTTTTTTTTAGGTTATAAGTCAGAAATTAACTTTCTATCTAAAATTATCCTAATTGAAATTTAAGAGAAGATTTTCTATAATTGAAGCTCTTAATTTTAAAAAAAATAATGTAACATCCCAAAATTATACAGTCAGCAACTATATAATAGAATATTAACATGTATTAATATTATATAGCAGTTTTACAATTAAAGAGAGCAGTGTGCAAAAATGGCCGAACGGCCTTACATATACACACAAAAATAACGAGCGTTCACAAAAAGAATTAGGACGAACGGTTTACAAAATAATGACCGAACGTCCAACTATAAACAACCAACAAAAGGGCGCTCGCTTAAGTGACCCGCTATTCTAATTTCTCTAACCAAAAACCGAACGTCTTTACTGCTCGGCCTTCACTTCCACTTCAACGAGATTCTCCTCAGCTAGGATTTCTTCTTCAAGTGTTTGCTCCAGGGAAGTATCACCTTCTGCTCACACCCACACGAATGATCATAGCAAGGACAAGACGGATACACATATACAGACAACGCAAGGAAAGTGCAAGGGTAAGCTTATTGAATTTAATTCAAGTCAAATATATATTTCATACTTATTAAATACAGCAAGTAAATTCACAAACATATACATTCAATTCATATAATAATTCCATCCAAATCCTGATGCTAGACCGACCGTCCGGACTGTATGAATCCTGTGTAGCTAAGGCGTCCGTGCACCCAGGTGAGTGACTGGAATACTCATCAGTAGCCACCTGAGGTTAGTCTTTTCTGTCCAAGTTACAGTTATGGACTAGACCTCCTGCCATTCCCACGCATGACGTACTCATCTCTACTTGAGAACGAGCACTCACGGAATATCAGGATGAACCACCATCTAAGCTTACCACGTTCATACTTACAAATCTCAATTTCCATTCAAGAGTCGTTCCACCCTGGAACGCTCGTTCAAGTACACAAATCACAATTTCAGTTCTCATAGTGTTCACACCTCTTAATCTTTCATCTCATTCACACTCTCATTCTTAGTTTCACTTCCATAAGAGGACGAACGTCCAGCCCTCTTTGTAATAGAGGACGAACGTAATGCCATACCAAGAAGGCTTATTCACGAACTTGAATCAGTTAGATGAACTGAATCTAGAATGATCTGGAATTTACTTAGAATAATTTAAATTCAATAACTCTGGAACGAATCAAATGGATAGATATATCACAAATTGTTTAGATAAAGAATCCGAACACGATTTAATTCAAGAAACAACCGTCAGTCAATGACCGAGCGATAAAATGAAACTTTTGGACAACGTCACTGAAGTCTTGGACGAACGTTACTAGAATTATTGGACGAACGCTATTTCGATTTTAAGGACGAACGCTATTTCAAATTTGGGACGAACGCTATTACCGCTCGTTGATAATTTATGAAGGAACGAACATTCGGTATAGTACAGAGCGTTCTTTTACCACATACTCATTTGGACGAGCGTTCAGTTATAAAACCGAACTCTGCTTTGGACGAACGCTAGGTAAATGACCGAGCACTAAATAGAACGAACACTCATTTAGAACGAACGTTCGGTATTAGACCGAACGCTAACTAGGACGAACGCTCAATCTAAGACCGAGAGCTCATTTGGACGAACGCTCAGTATAAGACTAAGCGCTACCTATGACGAACGCTGGAATATAAAACCGAGCGTTACTAAAATACTTCAATTTATTTCAATCGTTGGACACGCTAGGCTGAGCCGAACGCTCGAACCTAACCCTTCACTCAAAGGACGCTCGTTCTTAATCAGAATCCTTTCCAAATGAAAGAATTCTTATTCTAAGTTATTTCAAGGGAAACCGAACGGTATAAGACCGTTCGATGACAAGCGTACATTATCAAGCAGAGAATATGAAAATTTCCAGATTTATCATTTTACAATAACTTTACAGTTTTCATATGATTCATAACTTATAATTTCTCTCCACCATAAATCTCATACATTACAAAATTCATATTATCATCCCAAACCATACAGAAATTTAATCATACTCCGAATCATACGTTTCATTCTCAGCATACAGTTCAAACAATATTCATCATATACATCCAGTGCAACCATGCTCGTTCATGCATACTTAAACATCAAATATTTCATGCATTTCAGACATCCAGTACACTTCATTGCTTTCATACACATCAAACAAGTATTAAATTAAATTACTAAAGCTTCCCTTACCCGGATTGTAGTGAACGTCCTAAACTGAGTGGATCTTGATTCGTCTAACCGAGACTCCCTCAGCGTTTCACTTACGCTTTCCAACTAAACTAACCAAAGAAAAAGAAAGGACTTAGTCCACGCCTTTGCATGCAACGGAATAGGGTTTGCAGGAACTTCTAGAAACGAACGTCCAAATAAACTTACCAGAACTGTAAGTTGTTCGGTTCAGTCTGAAGCTCTTGGTGCAGGGAACGTTTCTGTGGTCTCTGAAACGTAATCGGAGGAGAAGAAAGTGAGTTATGGTAGAGAGAAGGTGGAGGTTCTAGAGAGAAGGAGGAGAAAAATGGAGATTTTGAATTTCTGGGGAAGAGGAAGGTGTACGCAGAGGAGGGGAAGAGTTTTTCAGAGAAATTTAATTCTCTTACCAAATCATACGGACGTTCCTTCCTGTGCTGACACCTGGCTTCCAGAATTGAGTGCAGAACCTTCCGATGTGACACATGTCAGAGAGATTCAGAGAATGAAAGTGCACATTAATGGCACAGCACGTGGAGGGGCGTGGGTGTATTAATGAGACACAGAGGCATTAAATGGGGCGTGACAATAAGGCTTCTTTATTTTCTTAAAAAGCTATTGAAAAAGAAATTAAATATAAATGATTTTATTTTTCATTTTATACTCGACAAATCATGCTCATAACATAAATAATAAGTAAAAAGAAAAAACTCATAAACATTGTGCAAGTTACAGTTGTATTTGCGCATAGGATTCAATCTGGTCGTACTACTCACTCAAAATGTTTACATTTTAAATGTCATAAATATAAACATACATTTATGTTATGTGTTCTAATTGAAAGTTAAAAGTAAATTATTTAATGTGTTAGTTAAAGAATTGAAACACTATAACATTGTCATTCTTTAGTACTTTACGTCTATTTAAAATTTTCTTTGTTTTATAAATTTTTCAAAAATTAATTTTCTTTTTATAATATATCTTATGGTGATTTTGAGAAAAGATTATCAAAGAGAAAAAAGCAAAATAAAACATAAGTTTAATTTACACATAAAATATTAATATTATTTTTGATCCAAAAATTTTAGATAATAAATTTTTGAATTATTTTTAATTTTAAATAATTAAAAACAGAGTGAGTGATATTTTGAAGTCGAGGAAACAAAAGACTGATTCTTTTTAAGAACTGTAAAAGCAGTGCAAATATTAAATTAATTTAATATGTTATTATCTCTCTTTGTGGTTATTTTGATATTACTAATTATATATAATTTTCTAATAATTGGTGTTTGCAATATAAGACATAATTGTATTAAAATTGACAACAAAATAAAACATCTTTATAATATTTTAGCAAAAAAAAAATTGTAATACTATTTAGTTGTATAAAATTAAGTGTGTGGTTTGCAATTGTTTTTAATTATTTACAAAAGTAGTTATTTTGAATATTAAATATTCTATTATACTATAATTAATTAGTTTTATTTAATAATTTGAAATAAGAAATCAATTTCATGAATATAAAATTTAATACTTTTATTATGAGAATGTTGAAGTTTAGTTTCCAAAAATTTTTTAGTGGGCTAAACCCACCTTAACCCTGACCCTAACCCCCTTAAGAAGTGGTTTTTGGGGATGGGTGTTGCTCCCTCCACCACCACCCTTTGCTCCCTCCACCTCCTTGTTCCTCTTTTACCCTTCCTCTATTTTTCTATTCCTGATTTATCCTTCAGTAAAATTTTACTTTTAAGATTAAAAATTTAAACTTTTACCCACTGCAATCTTTTACATGAATGTATGACAATGACACAAAAGCTCTTCTTCCTCTATAACGTTTCACTTTGTATTGTTTCATTGTGCTCTTCTTCCTTTTTAAAGTTGGAATTCTTCCTCTTCTCTTTTTCCATTGTCGTGTGAGAGTGTGATGAGTGAGAGGTTGCAAGTGATGGTGGAAGAAATTGTTCCAGCAAAGTGCTAGTGGTCGATTTCGGTGGTGCTTGAAGGTGCAGTGGTGAAAGAGGTGAAGGCACACTGCATTCATCTTCGAGTTACGTAATCAACCTTAAATTAAATTCTAAAATAACGTGTAAACCCTTAAACGGATGTGAGCATCCGTGAGCGGATCTCAACATCCGTTTAAGCTAAAACGGATGTCACTTTTACTACTCACTCTTCTCCTTTATCTTCTTTCTAGGCAAAGGTCAAACAAGTTACTCCATTAGGGTTCTTCTGGTTATATCAATTCTTGGGAATTTAAAATACAAGGAAAGATCTACACTAAACAATTTTTTAATTCTATAGTATTCTTTTTATAATCAAGTCAAAAAGAAATTAATGAGACCAAACTCATGCTCCATTGACTGTGTGAGAACTGCTTCAGTCGACTCAAAACATCTTTATTTAATCTTCTCATTAAGAAAAAAAAATAATTTATACTATAATAAGAAGGTGTATCGGTAAAAATAAAAAATTCCAATAAGATATAATGCTGTAACCTATTTTAGTTAAAGTTAGGCATTAAGAATCACATTAAAAATTAAAGTAAAAAACTTATATTAAACAAAAGAAAAAAAAATGTACAAGATGATGGAATGACCATGAAGAATAAGCTCAGCAAGTGAGCTCCAGTGGCAGGACCATTGAGAATACCCCAACAAAGTAAAACAACAACCATTTTGATGCAGAATTTTATTTTACTTAATAAAAACAATGTTGAGAAAAGATGCCTGAACCAATTGTCCTCGGTTACAGTAATATACCACGGGCTTCCTCGGTAGAGAAAAGATAAAAGCTAATCTAAAGTTCTTCCTTACTGTGTTAAACAACCTACAAGCAATACTCAATACACAGCAAAACTGCAGGTGGGGAAGGAGAATTGCATCACCAACCGTAAATGCTAAGCAGAAATTAGAAACCAAAGAAGCCAAGCTCACTAGCTTTCTCCTTCTCAAATGTCGCGAAGTACTGATATATGATTATCACTGCAAGCAATATTCCAGTCCCTGAACCAATTGCCCCCATGAAATCAGCCAACACAGTCAGGGCAACAATACATATGCCTCCAAATGCTGCAGTAGTGGGAATGTATCGGTTCAGTTTTTTCTGAAACCAAACGGATATGGAGAACGGATCTGATGAGAGTGGGGGGTGATAATCTGGAAAGAGAGGGTAGGGCTGCGTGAATATGATGAAGAACAAACGGATATGGAAAAAAAGGAAGCAAGAGTTGCGAGATGAGAAAGGATCTGGAGTTGGGGGTGTGCGAATCTGGAGAGAGAAGGAGAGTTGGGAGGTGCGGGAGTGAAAATGGATAAAAATTTAGTGTTTAAGATAAAGTAAATAAAAAGGGATAAAAGTAAAAAAGATTATATTTGTAGTTAAAAATATTATGCAGAAGGTTGGGGAGGTGGAGGGAGTAAGAGTGGTAGAGGGAGCAACACTCATTATTTTTTAGAAGACGGATGTGGTGGAGTTTGGGGTGGGAATCTAAAAGAAAGAGAAGGAGAGTTGGTGGTGGGGTTGAGTGAAAAGTGAGTGGGTAGAAAAATAGGGTTTAAATTCAAAGTAAATAAATATGATTAAAAATAAAATAAAGGTTATTTTTGTAATTAAAAAAGGTTATTTTTGTAATTAAATTTATTTTAGAAAAGATTGGGGAGGTGGGGAGAGAGTGGTGGTGGTGGAGGGAGTAACACCCTTTGGGGATTGGAGCTTTTTTTTGGCCCTCATTTGAGGGACTTCTTAAGAGGGGGCTTTTTCAAGAGTGGATTAGGGCTAGCCCTGGAATCATGAGTCAAATTGACAGCTTTACTATGGTTTATAAGTACCACTCGTGTGTTGGAGTCAAATTGTCTTGATTTCAATTTAGTATTTGTATATGTCTTTGTATTAATTTACTTCAAAATTTTCTCAAAATAAAACAATATTATTTCTTTTCAACAAAATTTATTATTTATATAAATGTTATATTGATATTTTATTAAAAATAAATTTTTAATTTATTATATTATCATATATGGTTATCCTACATTAATCATTAAATTAATTTACTTAATGATGTTATCAAATACATGAACGGAGTCACGGGAAATGTGAAAGCAATTAATGATCGAACATCTAAAAGTCAAATATATCTTTTCTTTCAAAATTGTAATTGTTCAGTTACATCTTAAGTTGCCTGGGAAAATAACAAGGAAACAAAAACCTTATCTTGATGATAGAAAAGAGGCCAATGAAAGCCTATGTAATAACTATTGATGTTCACCATGATCACCGTCAACCTGTGATACAAGCATAGCTGCTACAGCTGTAGGTGCAGAGCGTGCTCTGAAAATATTTTGGGATGCTAAAATTTTCCTATTGGTGAAAGGGTTAAATATATAAAATATATACTGAAATTAAAGAAAATATTTTTATTTTTAAACTAATTTATATATGTGAAAACAAAATGGGGACCAAGCCCTCTAATATATAATAACTAAGGTGGTGTATGTGCTATCATATTAATTTGTCATGGCCAAAGACAGGTACAGATCTTTCTTGCATGATGAACCTGATAGCATACAGTGGAGACATGGTGGTCCTCCCACTTATGATGTTGTTAACAAGCTTTTTGAAGAAGGAAGAACTAAGGTGCAACAACCACCATACCCTCTTACCCTTTTTTCATCTCTCGCTAAAGATTATCTTTTCAATTTGTGTTTTCATGTTTTGCAGGAATGGCCAGAAGGATCATTGGAAGAGACAGTGCAAAATGCTATCAAGTCATATGAGATGGAGCTCTCTCACAAGACCCGTTTGCAGGATTTCAGGACAATAAACCCTGAGAAGTTCAAGCTATTTGTCAATGGTATGCACTTCATATTTGTCATATTTATTTCCTCTCCAACATTTCCACTCTTATTTTTAGTATTCTACTATTTGATTAACTGCTATTCATCACATGATTAAATGGGGTGAACGAATAGATCAAGATTTGCTATGTATTTTTTGATCTTGTATAGACACCCCTTTCATAGTTCCAGTAAGAATCCACAGATCTTGTGGCCTTTTCATTCCTTGTGTAAGTATTTTCTTGCAGGAGACCAGTTTTTGAAGGGATTATGGTAATAAATGATAGTTGTACCACATAATTACATCAACCATGTTCTGGTTTTTCTGTTGTGAGAATCAGTATAATGTTTGATTTGCAGGCAGGGAGGGATTATCTGGAGAGGAAACTCTGAAGCTGGGAAGTTACAATGCTTTGTTGCAAAGTTCTCTGCCAGAAGATCTGCAACCTTACAAAGCTGATAAAGAGACTTTTGAATCATCTCATGAATTGTTCAGATCAGCTTTTCCTAGAGGGTTTGCTTGGGAGGTGATAAAAGTTTACAGTGGACCTCCTGAAATTGCTTTCAAGTTTAGGCACTGGGGGTTCTTTGAAGGCCCTTATAAGGAACATGCCCCTACTGGGAAGATGGTCCAATTCTATGGTGTCGGAACTGTCAAGGTATTACATACACTATGTCTTTACATTCACAAAATGGATTCTTGATGACACTTTATACCACTGTGTGCTATCTCAATATAATATGTCTCTATTTTAACATCAGAAATCAAATGTTTCGAAGCAAAACAAAAACCAGAATGTTTTTTGTGTTCAATGATTCGGTTAAGGTCTTGTTCTGACAGAATTCCTTGGTCGGTTTAGAGAAAAATAAGTGTTTATGAGCTAGCTTTCATCATGCAAGACTTTTTGACATTTCATAAAGGCTTAAACTATTCTTCTAGAGTTAGATTAGTTTTCAGGACAAAACTTTGTAATGAAACTAATGAATATTAAAACACACAGAATTCTGATTCAACTACCGAATACAGATGTAAATATCTGTGAGCAAAACTTGATGTTAAAACAAGTTTCAAAATGTTAAATCATCTGTGATGAAGACGAAATTTTTTGAGACAAACAAAATATCCCACCTAGCATTGACAGTTAGTGATGTGATTTTTCCACTAGTGGTCGTAAGAAACGTTTTACTTAAGGTTCTATCACAATCATGAGTCATGAATCTATACAGGTGGATGACTCTTTGAAAGTTGAAGAGGTGGAACTTTACTATGACCCAGCTGAGATGTTCGGAGGCCTTCTATCAGGGAAGCACCCAAGTCACCCCATAGAGGATGATGGCAACAAAGCTTCACCAACTTCAAAACAATGTCCTTTCTCCACATAGTTTGCAATATTGCTCTAAGTGAATAATGTTCTGATCCACCTATGTTTCTTGGATCAATTAATGTGGCAGCTGAGATTTGAAGAAACCTAGAACTACTTGCTGTGATAGTGGTCCAACGAATAAAATTGAAAAAAATAAACTAAGTTTTCCATCTTTTATGGATAGTTATGGCAAATACATGTGCTATGTTGGGAAGTAATGTGTCTGTTTGACATTACTGTTGCACTTTTGAAGAAATTTATAATGTTTTCCAGTTTATTATTTTTATGTTCACGTTACAATAAATATACATGTGTAAATAACTAAAAATTAGGTAAAAAAAAGAAGAAAAACTCAAATGAGAAAAGAGTGATTAAAATTGTCTAATGAATTTTAAAAATATACGATATTTAAAAAAAGAACAAAGGGAGAGCTCATGCGTTTGATTCAATCGGAAACCAGACAACCTTCTGTGTCAGCATTATTGTTGAATGAAAGCATTTGAAGTTGTTGTGCAGTACAGTAGTTATTTAGCAGTTGCTTAGACAAATTCAGAGCATAGATTTATTTCTTTATTGCTGTTATGATTATTTTAACTCTCTTGATGACACTAGTTGATAATGTAAAAATGTTAAAAAAGTAAAACATAATTTTTCTTCGTATTATAAAAAAGACGTGCTTATTAATTCTGACCATGTGCCGTAACAAAATTATCTCATAAATGGGTAAAAGAACAGCAATAAAGTTTGGTACTGGTGGATGATTTTGACTTCAAAGATTACATAAATTATGTTCTACAGAGAAACATAAAAAGCCCGAAAAGTTCTTCCACTTTGTGGTAGGCATTTTTCTCATAAAATGAAAACTGTTACAAACAGCGGAAATGTTACAATCAGAATCCGGAAAATTAGTATTCTGCAACCACCAAACTACCAATATGCAGAAAGGAGGCTTAGCCAAGAACACTATTTCAATTGCTCCATATTTTATTGCATGGAAATGTGTACGAACTGGAGTGATCTAAAACTCTATGAAATCTATTTAGTAATTCAGATAAATTAAAAAAATCTAAAGGTAATGTTCAGTTTATGCAGTGATAGTGGTTCCAGAAGGGAAGGATTCTACCTCAAACTGCATTCAATTGAACTCTTCATGCAAACATAAATTATCAAGTGCAGTCCTTATTACCCAATCCTCTTAAAATGAATTGAAGATTGAAATACATAAAATGAGAAAGAAAAGGAAAGGCATTTTGGAGGACAAACGTGTGGATCATGCAAGGTCATAACTCCCCCAAGGGTCCCTGTCTTGCCCTCCCTGGTTCTCTTTTTTGAAAATCTGATTTAAAGATAAAGGTTTATATATCTTTGTGCTGCTTTGATATCAATCATTCCGTTGTAGTCTAGTTGGTCAGGATATTCGGCTCTCACCCGAAAGACCCGGGTTCAAGTCCCGGCAACGGAAGTTATTTTTCATTTATCTTTTTCTTAATGATATATTTTCGACATGAAATTTTTTTACCCAAAAAATAGTTAATTAACTTTAACGGGTGCTTTTTAAGTTACTTTAAGTTAACATTTTGTGTTCATCATTAAAAATGTTAAATATAATAATTAGGTAAACAAGACTTGTATATTTACTTACTTACACCCACATTCACCACTTTATTATTATTCTTCTGTTAGTTATTGTATTTGTGTAATGTTTCGGTCATTTTTCTTCTCTCGTTCTCTTTTTTGTATGGTGGTGGTTTTCGTTGGTCTGGTGATGAATTTTCGTTGTTTTTCTTTTTCATCAGTCTTACTTCGTTCACTTTCATCTTCTTCATTTCATCTCATTAATGTATAAGTGTTTTTCTTAAAATTTTATATTTCTTTTGTTTCATATAGTTATTCCTGCCATGTATTGAATTTCAAATCATATAGGAAACAAACTGAATTTTGAAATTCAATTTAGAAAGTTATTGAATTTCAAAATCTAGTTTAAGAAATCACTAAATTTTGAAATCCAAATTAAAAATTCATAAGATTTCAAAAAATTAACTAGATTTTGAAATCCAATTAAGGAAGTAATCGAATTTTGAAATCCAGTTAAGGAAGTTACAAAATTTTGAAATTTTGTTTAAAAAATAATTGAATTTCAAAATTTCGTTTAGGAAGTCATCGAATTTCGAAATTTGATTTAGGAAGTGACTAGATTTCAAAAATGATTAAGGTACTCACTGGATTTTGAAATTTGGTTTAAGATATCACTTGATTTCTAATTCTGTTATGGTAGCCCTAGATTTCAAAATTCCGTTAAGAAA
The DNA here is from genome assembly GCF_029865625.1 of Vigna umbellata. Taxonomy (NCBI): domain Eukaryota; kingdom Viridiplantae; phylum Streptophyta; class Magnoliopsida; order Fabales; family Fabaceae; genus Vigna; species Vigna umbellata. The sequence continues at coordinate 36,753,837 of NC_142171.1, forward strand.
GTTATCGAATTTCGAAATCCTGTCAAGGTAGTCACTGTTAACACCCGACAAGTGTACCGAATCGTATCAAGTAATAATAAAGTGGTAAATCCAAGTATCGTTTCCCAAATGACTCACTGGCCTAGACAATTATGTGATTTGTTAATTAAATTAGATTTGTAAATGAAAACATTGTTGTTGAATTACGAAAAATAAACATGAATGCAAGGTTTTGATCAATGGAATTGAAAGATGCAAAAACGGTTGATGTAGAATATGAATGATTATGTTGTTGGGTTTTCCGATTCATCCTATCCACTCTCATATATTCAAGAATTCATCTTTCTTCATTAATGTTAATGCCACTTTCTAATTTACCTTAAACCCGATGTCTCGGTGAAGAAAGCGTACTCCTAATCACTAGTTTACAATATTTTGTCTCCCTAACAATTATTCATGTATTACATTCGCACAAAAGCTTAAAGGCAACCAATCCTCCTATCCATATGTCTAGGTAATATTGCTCTTGGGAGAATTTCCTCAGTTCTAGATGTACTTATATGTGTCCATACAAATAACATCAATGATAATGCAATTGAATGAGTTAAAAGCATGCGTAGAGTATAGAAGAAAAACATTAACAATTAATGAAAGAAAACATAAATTAGAGAATCAATTCAATACATGAGGTTTCAAAGGATTACATCGGTTCCCCAACAACAATGGAAGTTTAGTTCACCATAGACATGGTGAAACTAGATGAAAAACAATGAAAGAATGAAAGATAAAACCCTAGAAGTTGAAGAATAGAGCTTGAGCATCCAAAACCCTCCTTCAAGGGGTGAAGAAAGTGTGATTTTGCCTCTTTCTGTCCAAAGATCTAAACCCTAAGTCGACTAAAACCTTATATAGTTTATTACAAATTACAGAAAATAAGCCCAAGCCCAAATAAATGGCGCTCAGCGGTATTTTGGCGCTCAGTGGTAAGTGCGGCTCTTCAGTTTTGACGCTCAGCTATAGTTTTGCCCCTCAACGGTGACTGTGATAGTTCAGAGTGTCGCTCAGCGGTAAAAGTTGCGCTGAGCGGTGACTGCGGCTCTTCTTTTGTGCACTTTCACTTCCTTTCCTCCAGCTCCTTACTACTTCAACTTCTTTCATCTAATTCATCTTAATTCCTACCAAAACAAGGGAAACCAAGCGTAAAACCCATCCAACTCTCTTATTTCCAAAACTTGAGCAAAAGCATGATTCCAAGCTAGTTTCTAAGTCATAAAGGTTGTCTTTAAGGTCAAAATTAAGTATAAAAATAACAGTTTTTCAACTGTTATCAGTCACCGAATTTCGAAAATTTGTTAAGCCCTTAACTAGATCCAGTGACGCCCTTAATGAGATTTCAAAATCCAATGAATTCTTTAATTATTTTTTGTATATTTTTTAACTTTTTTATTTTAATTTGTTTAATTTTTTTTGGTAATTAGTTGAGATATTATTTAGGGGTGGGCAAAACACATTGTACTGCACTGTATTGTAAAATTTTATAGTTAACTATAAACCAGTTTAGGAAAACTGCAACGTACTTAAAAACAGTTCAAAGTAACTGAACTTAACTATTTTTTAGTTCATTTATAGTGCAGTACAATTCAGTTAACTGTTTTAAATTCACTATAATACAATTTAGTTATCCATAACACAGAATCACATAGTACACTTTGAGTTTACCACAACAAAAGTGGAGTAGTATCTTAATGAAATAAGCCTCTACAGTCAACCAACTCTTTGGATAATTGTAGTGAATCTTTTTGAGACATGTTAAAATTATTCTGCAACTCAACCACTCTGGCTAAAAAGAGCTTCCACCTCAGCCATGGCAGCATTAAATTGATTTTGCAATTCCAAATCAGATTTCACTCCTCTTGCCTCAATCAGAAACTCACACTCTTCTTCATTAAGCCCCCTCATAGTTTCAGCCAGCTACAACAGGATGGAGTTTGCATCAAAAACAGAAGGCACGTCCAATGGTCTGGATGGATCAAACTCATGAATTCCCCTGACTTTGGATCCTCAATTGCAAGTCCATCACGAGGGCATTGCTGATTAAACCCTTCCTGAAGTCCCCCATCTTGTTCAATCTGACTATATTTCTTTTTCTGCAAAAAGGTTATGTTATTTGAATGTTATACTATTTATTTTATAGAGATCATGTTTTCAAAAAGTAATGTGACTAAGTTGTTCATAAACATAAAAGCAAAAAATCTATGTCCAATAGAGAGATAACTAACTGAATCAAGAAGTGGTTATGTGAAACAAATATTAGCTACCCTTATCACTTCTCAGTATATTCAACTTCAAATGTAAAATAGCAGGAAGCTTTTGGTGTTCACTCATGTATAAGTTCTCAATAAGTAAAATAGGCAAGAAGCAATATGAAGAATTATTGTTGACTAAATAAGTTGTAAAATATAACACCTCAACTTATAGAAGTGCTTATTGTTTTCTCTTCTTCAGTGACAAGTAGTTTCCCATCCGAAATATCACAGGATGCAATTGAAATTCCCAACTGCTTCTACAATTTAATTACCATCTTCAAATAAATATAACAGGTCTCACACTTCAAATAAATATGCCTCGTCACAAGATATTTATATTAAAGATTTCACATTAATCATACATAAAACAAATTAAAAATATGTAATAAATACAAAAATTTTATCACAAATAAGTTTGATAAGATTAAATTAAGTTAAAAATTTATTTTTTTTAAAAATAAAAAACCTAAAATTACAGAACATAACTACTACAAAAGGAAAATAAGTTTCATCATACCTCAGGTTTAGCATCTAAGACTTGTTTAAATTGATTTAAGAGCTTTGGAGGAGCGATTGAGTCATGCTCAGCTTCAAGTATAGCAATTGGAACTTCAACACCTGAAAAAGATCAAAGAAACTCTTTCACAACTAACATCTAATCACTGCTTATGAGATTTGTATCTTTATTTAACTATAAACAAATGGTAAATGAAAGAGAGCATGAAAAAGAGGTTTACAAAAAAACACAAGCACTATACTGTCAAATTCACAAAAGGTTGAAGTTTTTGTCATTTGATTGAGAATTTATACCACGGATGTCATCCACAGTGATAAATGATGGATGTAACAGCATAAAAGCTTGAACAAGTTTGGTTTTTCCAAGGTTAGTCACAGTCCTAGCTGAGAGAAAGAGAAAAACACATTACATTCTGTAGTTTATACTTAAGGTGACCTGAAATTGCAAAATACAACACCAATTTAGTGGAAGCCACTTACCACCCCAACAGAAACCAACAAATCCCATAGCAGAAGCACCTTTCCTTTTCAAGGCTTCAATAATAGGTTTTGCAATTTCAATACCTTTTCCCTGCACATTTAATAGGTAATATCATAATAACACAAAATGTATTACAGTTTACAGAAAAGTCACAATTTTTATTCATCTGAACTCAAACAGACATGATATTTGATTTGCAAATCAGACACCACATAAAATGGTGGCCACCCTTTAGGTTACAGAGTCCAAACATCTAAATGTTCCAATATAAGTTCCTTTATAATGCAAGAAAGTCATAACATATATCCCTTTTGAAAGGGAAAAACATTATTACCTTTGGGTAGCACAGTTCCAGCTAAAGGAGAAGTGTTACGGCAAAGTGTGGCAAAGCCTTCGACGGTGAACCTTCGACGGCGGTGAGCCTTCGACTGCTCAAAAACTGAAAACTATTATCTTCTAATCACCATCAAACTGAAAAAGAACCTAGAGTAACCAAAACTAACCTCACAGAAAAACTATTATACAACTTTTTTTATAGAAAAACTAAAGGAAGGAAAAAGGGAAGGGAAAGAAAAACCCAAACCATGCTTCGCGCTCCTCTTCAAGTGACTACGCACCAGCTTTAATAAAGGGTTTTGTTCGCGCCTCTCAATCATCCCCTTTTGTAGCTTCAATCTTTGTAGGCAGCCTCTGGTCCATTGAATCGAGCCTCCTAGTCCATCGTCGCGAAGGAACCATGGAACTCTCTTCCAATTTCTCTCAATCCTCTCGAACCCTAGCTTCAAGGGTTTTCAATTTGGGGTGAAATTCTCAGTTAGGGAGAAACTGTGGTTCACAGTTAACTACACTTAAATTGTGTAAAGTTCAGTTTGTTTTAACTGAACCGTAGAATAGTTTAATTAGTTTTAGTTAAAATAAGTTTAGTTTTTTTAAGTATAATATAATTCAGTTAATTGTAGTTCCAGTACAGTTTGGTGAATTATGCCCACCCCTAATATTATTATTAGTATTTTTTATTGAAGAAGTGAGGCATTCAATCATGGTGATGTCATGTTATAAGTGGTTATATTGTACGATGGAAGATTATCCTTTCAGTTTGATGGATTCACAAGTAAATTCGAGCTTCATGTCAGATTTATCTTCTTTCATCAATGAAATATGCAAATGAGATTATACAAATAATATTGCAACTGATCATATTTTCCCCACACTGATGAATTAATTAAGTGGATTCGATGAATTGTTTTTTATCTTGGGTTTGTTGTCATAAGTATAAGATATGATAAATCTATTGGTCAACCTAGGAGAAATATGCTTGTGTTGTTAAGATGTGAAAGGAGTAGAAAGTATAAGAAATACAAATATTATGTTTAAGCGAGTATACAACATAACAAAATGCGAGTGTCCTTTTAAATTGAGGGACAAACCAAATTTTAATGGAGAGGTGTGGGTATTGAAGGTTATATATGGATATCATAACCATGATTTGACACAAAGTTTAGTTGGTCACCCTTTTGCTAGAAAGTTAAATTCCACTGAATAATCATTACTTATTGATATGACTAAGAGTCAGGTGAAACCTACAAATGTTCTACTCACTCTAAAAGAAAATAATGATTGTAATGTGACAACAATCAAATAAAAATATAATGCAAGGTATACTTATAAACAATCATTGAGAGGATCGAGAACTGAATTACAATAATTGGTGATGATAATGGATCGTAATAAATACATTACAAAACCAACATATAATGGATCGTAATGAATTACATCCATTGAAGCATATGTGTCGATGAATATAAGGTTGTAAGTGACCTCTTTTGGATACATCCTAATGGAGTTAAATTGTTGAATGCATTTAATGTTGTTTTATTGATGGATATCACATACAAAACCAACATATATTGATTGTCATTACTTGAGATAGTTGGGGTCACATCTACAAGGTTGACTTTCTTAGTGGTCTTTGCATTCTTATAAGTGAATGTGAAAATAATTTAACTTTGGGCTTTGGAAAGGCTTAGATGATTATTTTTTACATATGAGGGCCATCCAGAAGTCATTGTCAGTGACAAAGACTTGACTTTTATGAATGTTATTACATTGTATTCTATAAATGTTATCATTTCCTATGTTCCTTCCACATTTAGAAATATGTTAAAGCCAAATGCAAAATGTAGTCAATTTGTTAAGGCATGAGATGTCATGATGGAAGCATGGAAAAATATCATGGATTGTGAACAAGAATCAATGTTTCCTAATTATGTTGATAGCCTTCATTATGCTTGTATTTCATGGCCTTTATTCTCTAAATATGTCAATGAGTCTTGAATCATTCCGTATAAGACATATTTTGTAAAGGCGTGGACAAACCAAGTTATGCATTTAGGAAACACAACATCAAACATGTATGTTTAATCTTATTTTATTTAGTTATCTTTGTTATATGTTTTATTATATTGTTCATGCCATTTATATTAGGGTTGAGTTTTCTCACTAAAGCCTAAAGAAAGCATTAGAAAGTAGTGTGATGGACAAATTTATGAACACCAAAATATGATGTCAAAAACTTGTTTAACAATCGGCAAGTATGACCGAATCGTTTCAAGTAATAAACTCGGTAAGACCAAGTATCGTTCTCCCAAAGGACTCACGGCCTAGTTTAGTTATGTGATTTATTGATTAGTTAAGACTTAAAAACGAAATATTTGGAGTTTTAATATGCAAAACGAAAATAAACATGTATGCATGAGTTTCGATCAATGGCAAAAGCAAAAGACAAGCACTTTCAATGAAATATATATATGAATATGTTGTTGGAGGTCAATTTCATCTTATCCACTCTCATATATTTTAGGAATTCAACATTCAAATCATCATTGTTAATGTCACTCTCTAAAGTACCTTTCAAGAAGGCTTCTCCCTAATTACGAGTTCATACAATTCCTATCATTCCTAATAATTAGTTCATCAAGTGCAGGAGCTTAACGACAACCAATATAATATTGGGAGAGATTCCCCGGATCTAGACTTCCCCGTACGTTCCCGTATCGACAAAATCAATAATCATGCATTGAATGAGTTAAACAAAGCAAGCATTAAGCAAAGAGGAAAAACCCTAACTAATGATGAAAGAAAGCATAAATCTTAGATTAAGATGCAAGCACAAATTCCATATATGAGAGCTTCAAAAGATTACATTGATTCCCCAACAAACATACAAGGTTTAGTTCACCATATTCATGGTGAACCTAGATGAACAATAATGAAAGAATGAAGGAGATAGAAAAACCCGAGAAAGAGAAGAGGAGAGCTGTCACCATCTCCCAATCTACCCCCAAGGGGTGAAAAAGAGAGTGTTTGCTTCGTCTCTGCCAAAGATACCTAACCCTAGGAAACCCTAAAGCTTATATATTATTCGTAAGTTACAGAAAATTAGGTCCAAGCCCATAAAAGTGCCGCTCAGCGGTAAAGTGCCGCTCAGCGGTAAAGTGCCGCTCAGCGGTAAGTGCGTGAGTCGTTTCTTCCCCTCAGCGGCCATTTTGCCCCTCAGCGGACCTCCCGTGACTTCCTGAGTGCCGCTCAGCGGTAAACTGCCGCTGAGCGGTGACTTCGGCTTCTCCTTTTGCACTTTTTGATGTCTTTTCTGATTTCATCTCTCTCCTTCTTCACTTCTTTCACTAAATTCACCTTAAAACCTGCACAAAAACACTGAAATCAAGCATAAACCTGTCCAACACTCTTATTTATGAAAATATGAAGAAAAGCATGATTTCAAGCTAGTTTCTAAGTGTAAAGGTTGCTTTTTGTGTCAATTTTAAGCATGAAAATAACAGTTTTTCAACTGTTATCATAGTGCGGGAGATCTTTGTTCATGTTGGGATGTAATTCCTAGCGTCATCATCCTACAACATAATGAGATAAAGGCGTCCTTTGAAAAAAGTATAAATCTTATGAGTGACGCTTTTAAAGGAAGCAGATATTCAAATGCATAAAGTGAAAACGAAGGGTGCAAAAAAGAGTAAAGTTTATAGATCTCAAAGGTTTACAAAGCATGAACCCTCATATTTTGAGCACATGCAAATGATATTGGAAGATTTGTAGTTTATTTTTAAGGTTTTGTAATAAGTCTTTTAGATTTGTGTATAGGACTTAGTTTAGAAAGTTACGCAGTAGCTTATCACTCAAAAAGGTTTTCAAAATAAAATGATCTATGATAATCAATTAACTTAAGTGGTAATCGATTATCCAATTTGAATTCAGATTTTTAGAAAAGCCTATGTAATAATCAATTATCACTTATGGTAATCAATTGTGATATAGAGAAATAATTGTATGAAATGTCTCTATGATAATCAATTATCACCTTCTCATAATTGAGAAAAAGGTTTTCAAAATGTTTCTGCAATAATTAATTATCACTTTAGATAATCGATTATCAACAGCAGTTGTGACCAAACTTTTTAGTTTCTCAAACTAATTTTCAAAAATAAGAGTCTATATATTTTACCTAGATCTTGGTACAACATGCTTAGCAATTTTCTATTTAAAAATGATTTTACTGGAGGAAAAATTGATTCAACATTGTTTAGTAAGAGAGTAGGAAAACATACTTTGGTTATTCAACTTTATGTTGATGATATTCTTTTTGGATCAACTCATTCCCTTTGTAAAAGATTTGCAAGTATTATGTAGGGAGAATTTGAAATGTCAATGATGGGATCCTTTTGGTAATTGATTATCACATCGAGAAAAAAGATTTTGAAATATTTATGTGATAATCGATTATCACTTTAGATAATCAATTATCAATGACAATTGTGACCAAACTCTTTTGTTTCTTAACCTAATTTTTTTAAAATAAGAGTTTATATATTTTACATAAACCTAGTTTCAAAAACAACTTTTCTTTTCAGAGGTTTAGTGTTATGCTTTCAAAAGAAATTTTCAGTGTTTGAAAAGAGGCTTGTAAACCTAGTATTGGTAGAGTGAAAATTTTCACTAAGTGTGTCTTAAGTGATTGAGTGCATCTGGTGTGGCTAAGAAAAGTTGTTCATCATTTTTGTGTTCAAAGGAGGTGTGGTTCATCTCTTTGTCTTCAAAAGAGTTGCTTTCTAACCTTAACTTTATTCTTTATGATTATAAGTTATGGTTGTTTGCTAGTGATTGATTAATCTCTCTTTAAAGATATTAACAACTGGATGTAAGATTTTTTTATTCGAATTAATATAAAATTACTTATACAATTCTCTTTTTCCCTATACTTTTTTTAAAAGGAATTAAATTATTTTGTAAAGTCAGCTTTAAAAAGGGGAAATTGCTAAAAGACATAGTTTTTATTAAGTAAACTAATTCACTCTCCTTCCTTCCCCTCATGAACATTAGGAATGAATAACGAAGGTTGGTTGCTGTAGTGACAAAAAAAAAATCACGAAATTCGGGAGGTGTAGGGGTGAAGAGCAAAGAGGTGGGGAGGAAATGGGAGGTGCGGTTTCTAGAAATCAAAGATGAGTAAATGTGGATGGGTGTGATTAATTATAAGAGAAAAAGGTGAAAAAGGTTTTTTACTTGTTAAAAAATATACTTTTTGACATTAATTTAAAATTTGGAGGTGCTGGGAGAAGGGCTTGGAGGTCCAGGAAAAGCCTCAACTTCAATATCTACAAATTCTTCACCTCAAACAAAGCACTTTGTCAATTTAATGTCCAATATAAAAGTCTATGATAGAAGGGAGGTAAGCACTTTTAAAATTGGAGTTGTATGAGAAAAATATGAGGGTACAGAAAGAGATATCCTCCAATATTTCCCCAAGGGGCTCTTACCCTTCGTGCTTCTTTTAAATATTTCTTAGAATAATGTTTCTAAGATTCTTGAGATACCCAAATCTCTTAATGCCAAAGTGGCGCTTAACTATATAATCGCGTTTCTCATTTATAATGATTTCTTTTTTCGATGACAGAAAAAGAAAAAATAGAAAGGAACATATATAACAATGATAAAAATAAAAAATATATATTTTAGATACATAGAAATAATAAAACAATTGAGTGAAAGAACTTGTCTTCACTCTTTTAAATGAGTAGAAAAAAAGAGTAAATATAAGTGCATTATATATAAAATACTTTGATTATATATGTTTTTCATTATAATTGTATTTTATCAATAAATTAAATTATAAAACATTTCAATCTTGTATTTTATGAAAATTATGTAAATCATCATTTTCAACAAATAGTATATAACATTTATATTAAGTCAACTATACATAATATTTTACATAATTTTAACACAGTACAAACTTTAAAAAGTTTATAACTTTACATAAAATTATTTATAACTTGAAAAAGTTATATATACTTTTTTTTCCTGTTTGTGTCCCCTGTATTTGTAGTCAAACAAATGTTTGAAACTTGTTTCCATGATAACATGTGTGTGTTGAAGCATAACCACATAATATAATGAATGCTACACAAAACTTTAAATGAAACAATAGCTTCAATTAATTCCAAGCTTGAACCTCTTTGGATGTGAAAACATTTCAAAAACAATAATAATAACAGCACTACTACAACAAGACTAGCAATCAACTTTCTTCTCCAGCAGCTCCTATTGAAACACCAAACTTAGTTTTTTTAAGGTTACACAAATAGTCTAACAAGCTATGACATTAAATTTGACTTTTCTTCTAGTTCGTATTTCTCAGAATATTACACGTACAACAGAGCCGATACCAACCAATTGAACAGCTATGTTTTCCAACTTCAGAACCTCCCTCAGCTTGAGCAGCATCCAACTCTCTTCAAAGCAGAGACATCATTTTTGAGGTCAATTTTCTCCCCTTTTGCAGGCACAGATGCAGTTCCATTCTCAGCACCCTCTACTGCTTTCTTGCTAACAATGCGGTAGATTTGAGTCAGAACTTCAGCAAATGCATTCTCTACATTGGTGGCCTCCAGAGCTGAGGTTTCCATGAAGTAAAGTGATTCTTTCTCAGCATACGACTTCCCATCTTGTGTTGTAACTGCTACCAGGTGCCGAAGGTCTGATTTGTTTCCAACAAGCATCACCACAATGTTAGCATCTGTGTGGTTTCGCAGCTCTTTCAGCCATCTGTCAACATTCTCGAATGTTGCATGCCGAGTCACATCGTACACCAGAAGTGCACCCACTGCGCCGCGGTAGTATGCACTGGTGATCGCACGATACCTGCAAAGAGAAACACTGTGAATCAACAAGATGCAAGTTTGTGGGAAGTCTGGTTAACATGATACATGTGATTAACAAAAAAAAATGGCTTGTTAAGCATCCACGTAGAATCGCATTAATTAAGGTGATCATGAGGCAAGAGAACAGAAACCAAGAGGACACATTTGTGACATTTGTGACATTTGTTTCGAACTTGAATAAGACCGCAAGACCATATCCAGCACTTGAAAGTAGGATAATCCATATTAGATCATTCTTTTCCACAAAGAGGGTCAATACAAAGTCAGTGATGCATACAGTAAAAGTTCAACAACACTTTATTCTTACCAGAATAGGTGGTGCTTATAAGGGTTTTGGTTGGGAGAAAGGGGAGTTATGTAGAGTTTTTTTCAAGGAAATCTTGATGAAGAAAGAGCCACAGTTTGTTGAACTTTTGAAGGGAATAATTGACAGTAAATAGAACTATGGGCCAAAATATTGAAAGTGTAAAATAAACTTTTAGGTTAAACTACTAAGTAGATCCTTGAACTAATTTTAAAATTTCAAATAGGTCCCTAAACTTTTGTTTTAATTGGATCCCTAAACCAAAAAAAGCAAGTCCCTAGGTTAGTTCTTTTGCAGCTTGAAACTGCTAGAAAATCACAATTTATGGCAGTTTTAAAAACCCTGGGGACTCGATTAAAAAATGGCATCGTCAAGGAACCTAATAAAAAAAATTAGTTTTTGGACTGCTTGAAAATTTCCAGAGTTAAGGGGCTTACTTAATAATTCAACCAAATTTTCACCATCATGTTGGTTGTTCAAATTGGAATAGTTTGTAATGAGTACAGCAAGGATGACGATGAGTGATTAAAATATCATTGGTGTGTCAGCCTAAAAACTTACAGATGCAATTTTCCTTTAGTATAAAACAGAACTTGTTTATTATTCTATAAGGCTCAATAACCTCACTAGAGTTTCCACAAAAAAGGAATGATGCAACCAAGGAGTATGATTAATCACTCAAGTACGTAGCCCAAGAAAAAGGTCAGAAATTAACTTTTCAAGGGATCTTTCAGTTCATACAACATGTATCAAATGAAATACTCAATTTCTATTGGCATATGCTTGATCAAGGCATGCTTGTTTTATGTGCAAAACCAGGCCAAAGTTCATCTGAGATCACATATGATAAAAAAATCCACACATGTATGCATCTTTCAAACCCTTCCCAAGCTATAAGGTAGAAATGAAAAAGCTAAAGTTCAGCATATTTACCCATAGAAGTAAGATCTAAAATGAAGAAATTTGCACAATAATTCCAAGGTCAGATCATGAAGAGAATAATTCTAAAAATCAAATCATAGAAAATTTTTAAGTTTTTCACATTGGGAATATCCACTTACAGACAAATAGAGTATAAATAGTTTAAGTTATCAGTATTGTATTTTCAATAGCAACACCTACCAGACAAAGACAATACGACACTGAACCAAATAGTGAAAAGAGAAATCACTGATACACAACAGTAGATAGCCTTTTCTCAAGAAGGAGAAAACCATGCAATGAAGCATTAATTGTGCATGAGCCATTACAAGATCCAAATGTAGTGCAAACTACAACCTACAATCTAGTCAGATATCAATTAGTTATTAGTCATGTTCAACTGAATTCAGTGTCCCTTCCAATTCAATGCATTTCAAATTCAAGTGCTACACAAATTTCTATTTAGAGACTTTACAAATCACTAGTTTCAATCGCACACCATCATCCAATTCAATGTTGAAACCCCATTTAACAAATTTGACCATGTCAACACTCGCACACAAGATGCCAAACTCATCAAATAACACGGAACAAATCATCAGGAAATAATCTATTCCAATTTCACACCAACAGCGCATCAAAGAATGACATCAACAACATCCGGTTCATTCCATTTTTTAAACACCGCATCGCCACGCCGATCTCATAAACAAAAGTCTTACCAACTCCACAAACCAAATCTAGCACAAGACAAGCAACAAAAGTCACAAACCAAATTGGCTGATTCCTCTAACACACACTTCACTTACCCTTTTTTAACACCAATTAACAACTCATTCACATTATAAAAGTTAAAGCGAGCTTCCTTACTAGATCACGATCCACCCAATTACACTTCACTTCACAACAAAAACCCAGTTGTGCATGCGCAAAACTAGATCCAGCCAAGTAAACCAACCCTTGAAAAATCATTTTTTTCCCCATAATTGTTGACCATTAAAAAGTAGGGTTTTTGAATTGAACCCAGTGTACCCATTAGTGTGTTAAGCATGATCTTGCATTGTGAGAAGGGGAAGGAGATATAGAAGGGGCAAAACCTTTCTTGGCCTGCGGTGTCCCAGATCTGGGCCTTGATGACTTTGGAATCGACGTTCAAGGTGCGAGTGGCGAACTCCACCCCAATGGTGGACTTGGACTCCAAGTTGAACTCGTTCTTGGTGAAACGAGAAAGGAGGTTGGACTTGCCGACGCCGGAGTCGCCGATGAGGACAACCTTGAAGAGGTAGTCGTAGTCGTCGTCGGCTCTGTAACCCGCCATTGGTGCTGCTGCTGCGTGTTCTCTTGTGTGCTGTGAATGGAAAATAAAAAGCGAAGCGAAAGAAAGAAGAGAGAAGTGAAAAGAAGAGAAGAAGAAAAAGCAGAGTATGTGAAAAGAAAACGCTTAAAAAAGCGCCACTCACTCACTCACTCACCACTCATCAAATCATTTTCTTTTTTTCTTTTTTTTTTTTGTCTTTGTTTTGATTCCCACGAACAGGTGAGACTAGTTTGGTTTTTCGAATTTCATTTTCACTTTTTTTTTTTGTTAAAATCATTAGTTAACACATTAAATAATTGAGATAAAATCATGTTGATTTCTCTTGCATACTTGATGTATCAATATTAATAGTATGTAAAGTTAAATTATCAAATTAAAATAAATACAAACCTATAATTAAACTTATTTCTTAAGTAAGATTTTTAGTACAAATTAAACAAAAAAATGTGTTAGCAATTGTCTTTTAAACATTGAAGGTTTAGTTAAGCAACATAATAGAACGTTTTATAACTTTTATTAATAGAAAAAAAATTACATGCATAGAAAAATATGCAAAAGGTTTAAAATTAAGTTTTCTTTTAAAATGATTAAATTAAAGTTGATGTGAGATTATTTAACGTATAATAAGGAGGTTTAACTCACTTAATTGAAAGTTAACTGAATTATGTGTGTGTTGTAAATGTGATGTTGGTATTCAAGGAAGATGTGCAAGTTTATTGGTGTCATACTTTTGGACAATTAAATAAAAGTTATTTATCCTGTTGCTTAGCATTATGTTAATTAATACAAAATGTTTATAATATTCTGATTGGTAAAGAAGTGATTCAATAATAAAAAAATAAACTAGTTTAATTTATAAAAATGTTATTTCTTTAGGTGTTTTTGAGTAATTTTTATAACATCTAACTTATTTATTATGTCTTTCGAAATTATTTTATTGTATTAAGTGAAAAACAATTAAAAAAATACAACGTTTATCATATTTTTATAACATCACAACACTCCAATTAAGAGGTTTGGTCATTATTTTCATTTTTAATTAAGATTGTTGGAGGTTTTTTTAAAGCTTATCATATTTTAATTAAAGTTTATCATATTTTTATAACATTTACTTACAGCACTCTAATTAAGGATAAAAAGTCCATAGATGTTATTAGGTGGAATAAATTTTAAAATAAATAATTCCAAAACTGTTTTTTACATTATAAAAAAGAAGGGCATTACGGAAGGCCATAAGCCCTCGCAAAATGCCAGAAGTCGTCGGAAAAGGGTATTTACATACGGCTTATCGATGGCCAATGAACCCTCGGTAAATCCCCTGTCGCTAACATTTACCAAGGGCTTCTGCCCTTCGGTAATTACCGAGGGCCAGAAACCTTCGGTAATTTCCTAGTAGATTCTTATATTATAAACTTGAACCAAATTTAATATTTAACATAGTTTTGTAAGAATAATATAAAGTGAATAATACCCTTGAATTTCAGAACCAACAACATACACCATGATAGAATGAATTGGACTAATACTAATAATGTTAAACAATTCACTGGGAATAAAATACAATCCTTTCATTCATCTTTTTTCTTCTCAGATGTACATATTTTATAAGCAATATTAAATGCTTATATTTAAAATAGGAAATAATATAAAAACAGAAAACAACTTAAAATATTTAAAACTTATTCCTAATTAAGTGCAACAATAATTTAAATCTAAATTATATCTTCAACACTCCCCCTCAAGTTGGTGCATGAATATCAATCATGCCTAACTTGTTAATGACTTCTTCAAACACCTTTCCTGAAACAGCCTTTGTTAATATATCAGCAAGTTGATCTTCAGACCGAACATGTGGAGTTTGAATTACTTGATTATCTAGCTTTTCCTTAATAAAATGTCTATCCACTTCAACATGTTTGGTTCTATCATGTTGAACCGGGTTATGTGCAATCTCTACCGCAGCCTTGTTATCACAGAAAAGATTCATCGGTGTTTCATACTTGATTCCCAAATCAGCTAGTACGCTTCTAATCCATAGTAATTCACAAATGCCATATGCCATACCTCTAAATTCAGCTTCAGCACTAGACCTTGCAACTACCTTTTGCTTCTTGCTTCTCCATGTGACTAAGTTGCCTTCTACAAAGGTAAAATACCCTGAAGTTGATTGCCTTGTAGTTTTATCTCCAGCCCAATCTGAATCTGTGTATCCTTCTATGCAGGCTCTATCATTTTTTGAAAATAATAAACCTTTCCCTGGTGAACCTTTGAGGTATCTAAGGATACGATATACTGCTGTCATATGTTCTTCACTAGGAGAATGCATGAACCTACTTACAATGCTCACAGAATACGCAATGTCAGGTCTAGTGTGAGACAAATAAATTAACTTTCCTACTAACCTCTGGTATCTATGCTTATCCGTCTCAATCTGGTCTGAATATACAGCAAGAGAATGATTCACTTCAATTGGAGTATCGGCTGGCTTGCAAGCCAACATTCCAGTCTCAGATAGAAGGTCTAGAATATATTTTCTTTGAGATAGAAAAATACCTTTTTCGGATCTTGCAATTTCTATGCCAAGAAAGTATTTTAGTTGTCCAAGATCCTTCATTTCAAATTCAGCAGCCAATTTCTTCTCAAGTAATTTCATTTCTTCCACATCATCTCCTGTTAACACCATATCATCTACATAGACAATAAGTATGGCCACTTTTCCTTTGTTATGCTTTATAAACAAGGTATGGTCTGAATTACTTTGTTTATACCCAAACTTCTTCATTGCTAATGTGAGTCTTCCAAACCATGCCCTGGGTGATTGTTTAAGGCCATATAAAGCCTTTTTTAATTTGCAAACTACACTTTCTTTTGAAGGGGGTAGTTGTACTCCCGGTGGAACCTCCATGTAGACCTCCTCTTCTAAATCACCATTCAAGAAGGCATTCTTTACATCAAATTGTTTCAGGGGCCAATCTCTATTAGCTGCTATGGAAATTAGAATTCGGATTGTGTTGAGTTTAGCCACTAGAGCAAACGTATCTTGATAGTCTACCCCATATTTTTGTGTGTATCCCTTTGCCACGAGTCTTGCCTTGTATTTATCAATACTTCCATCTGCTTTTAACTTCACAGTGTATACCCATTTGCACCCAATTGTCTTTTTTCCACTTGGTAAAGAAGTTAGTTTCCAGGTTTCATTTTTCTGAAGTGCTTCCATCTCGATGTTCATTGCTTGCTTCCATCTAGGATCTTCTAATGCTTCCTGCACACTGTTAGGAATAGATACAGTGGATAATTGATCAACCGTTAGAGCATATGATTCAGATAATCTATGAGATGATACATAATTGCTAATAGGGTATTTTACTTTCACTCTCGGATCTGGTTCATAAACTGATTTTGGTATACCTTTATTTTGTCGTTCTGATCTTCTGGTTTGTGTATTGTGAGTGTTAGAAGAAGTTGGGATGAAAGAGTTTTCAATAGGGACAGAAGTTACCTCAATAGTAGGTTCGGGATGTGTTTCAGAACTGTCCACATCAGGTGATTCTGGTATGTAAGGTAGACTTGGTGCCTCATTTTGTGAAGAATGACTTGCATTAAGAAGATCTGTACCTGGAAGACCGGTGGAGACTTCAGGAGAAGGATTTTGATTTGGTGGACTCTCCATAATAAGAGAAGATGTTGGAGTAGGAGTCACAGGTAAAGGTAAGCATAATTCTTCTTCTCCAATATGACGAATCTCCCCCTGAGAAGAAGAAGAGGTGACTCCCCCTGAATAGAAAGGTTCAGACTCCCTAAAGGATACTTCAAGTGTTACATGCATTTTGTGAGTTTGAGGGTCAAAGCAACGATATCCTTTTTGGACGTCAGAATAGCCGACAAAGATACATTTTTTAGCACAAGGATCAAGTTTACCACGTAATTTTTTTGGAACATGAACATAGGCAGTGCAACCAAAAACTCGAGGTTCAAGATTCATGACATGTGGAATAGAAAAGAAAGTTTCAAGCTTCTTTTGAGGGGTGAGAAAACCTAAAACACTAGAAGGAGTTCGATTTATAAGATAGGCCGCAGAGAGGACAGCCTCACCCCAATAATGGGAAGGGACATTCATGCCAAATAATGAAGCCCGTACAACCTCCAACAATTGTCTGTTTTTTCTCTCAGCAAGTCCATTTTGTTGAGGTGTATATGTACAAGAAGTTTGATGTTTGATTCCATTAGAGGTGAAGAATTCAGAAAAGGATCCATTCTTATATTCGAGGCCATTATCAGATTGAAAAATTTGTATGGAAGTATTAAATTGTGTTTGAACCATACGGTGAAATTTTTGAAAAACATGGAAGACGTCATTTTTATGTTTAAGCAAAAAAACCCACATCATTCTAGTACACTCATCAATAAAGGAGACATAATAATAAGAATGAGAAAACGAAGGGACTTTAGCAGGGCCCCAAATGTCAGAATGAATGACTTGAAAGGGAATACAACTTTTATTCATACTGGGGTAAAAGGGAATGCGATGGCTTTTAGCCATTTCACAAGTAGAACATTGAAATTTAGAGGAATGACAATTTGAAAATAAATGGGGAAATAATTTTTGAAGATAACCAAAGGAAAGGTGTCCGAGTCTTTTATGCCAAAGCCAAGTAGCAGAATGAGAAGAATCTGGAGTGTTAGTAGCAGATGCTCTGCAATGCAAGTCAGTACCACCCTCAGAGACATCTAAGAAGTAAAGATTACCACGTCTAACACCATAGCCAAGAATCACCTTGGTCTGGACGTCCTGAAAAACACAAAATGTGGGCCAAAAAATCACACTGCAGTTAAGTTGTGATGTAAGTTGACTAACAGATAAAAGATTGAAATCAAGAGAAGGAACGACAAGAACTGAATGAAGAGTGAGAGTTTTTGATAGAGTAATGGTACCCTGACCAGTAATGGAGGCAGAACCACCATTAGCAGTGGTTATGGTGGACTTACTGCATGGGAAACAATGTTGTAACATAGAAGCATCATGAATCATATGATCTGATGCGCCAGTATCAATTATCCAAGTAGAATTCCTAGAGTGAGTAGAGAAAGCAAGAGTTTTACCTAGAATACCTTCATACACAACATTAGCTTGAGGAGAGGGAGATGAGTCACCATCAGAAGAAGAATTGAGGGCTTTGGAGGAGATTTTTCTGCGAGGACGTTTGGTGAAGTCCCACCACGTTGGATAGCCGATGATTTCGTAGCAACGATTCTTGGAGTGACCAGAATCACCACAATGAGAACATAACAAGGGTTTCGCAGAGGAACTATCCTTGCGGTGTTTAGGAGGATAATTGGCCGCAGAAGAATGAGGAACTTGAGATAGTAGAGCTGAGGAATCCGAGGTAGGAGCAGGACGACCCATAGTGATACGTTGTTGATGTTCACGACGGACATAGGCATATGTGCTCTCAAGATCCAATTTTGGGTCTTTACGAAGAATCTCTCCACGAACTTGGTCAAAATCAGAATCCAAGCCGCTAAGAAAGATGTGGACACGTAGACGAGCCATGGAAGAATGCATCTGGACTACGCCATTCACGGTGGTTTCAGAAGAAGACATACGATGATCAATTTCTTGAAATATGGAGAGTAGTTCGTTATAATAAGTAGAGAGGGGACGACCATGTTGTTTGGTGGAGAAAGATCGTTGGTTCAGTTCGAAGAGGCAAGTTTCATCGGATCCATCGTAGAATGTGCGGAGAGCTGCATCCCAAATTTGATGGGCAGATTCAAGGCGGATAAACCGCTGCATCAACGGGGGACTCATGGAATCAATAAGCCAACTTTTCACCCGTTTATTCTCAGTAATCCAGTTATCATAGGTTGGGTCATCAATGGAGGGTTTCGCAGTTGCCCCAGTGAGATACCCCGATTTGTTTCGAGCACCAATACGCATGTCCATTAACTGGGACCAAAGGGGGTAGTTTGAGTCATCAAGAATAACAGTGATGGGAAAAGAAGAATTA
Source organism: Vigna umbellata (assembly GCF_029865625.1). Classification (NCBI taxonomy): domain Eukaryota; kingdom Viridiplantae; phylum Streptophyta; class Magnoliopsida; order Fabales; family Fabaceae; genus Vigna; species Vigna umbellata. The sequence continues at coordinate 36,772,899 of NC_142171.1, forward strand.
TCTTGCTGAATGATAATATTGGAAGATGGGTTGGCCATGGTGAAATGAGAAATTTAGGAATTGGAAACAGTGCGGAGATGAAGATAAATATTCCCGGAATTAGAAAACATCTGATACCATGTTAAACAATTCACTGGGAATAAAATACAATCCTTTCATTCATCTTTTTTCTTCTCAGATGTACATATTTTATAAGCAATATTAAATGCTTATATTTAAAATAGGAAATAATATAAAAACAGAAAACAACTTAAAATATTTAAAACTTATTCCTAATTAAGTGCAACAATAATTTAAATCTAAATTATATCTTCAACAAATAAGAACAAGCTTTTGTGTGTAAGCAGAGAGCAATGGGAGTGCAGGACAGAAGGAGGGGTACTTTTTCTACAGAAGAGGGAGGAAGTATAGGAATAGCATAAGGCCTAATAGAGTGATTGGGTCTGGGTTCTGGAAAGCAACCGACATAGACAAACCACTGTACTCACAAGGTGGAGAAGGCAATGACTGCATTCGACTCAAAAAAAATTAGTCTATTATCGTGGCAGTGCAGGCAAAGGCACAAAAAACTATTGGATGGTGCATGAGTTGACTTGTTGCTAGGAGTTCTAGTTTGGACCGCTACCTACTGCTATAGTATCAACCATTTACAATATATAACATTATGTGTACGTTGATTGGAAGCAAATCAAGGGGAGGTTAGAGGTTGAAAGGTTCATAGTTGAAGTTTTGCGTACTTAGAGCACACACTTGCAGGCATTAGAAGCAAACACAACAGTTACAACAATTCGCACTGTTGCTCAATCTTCACTGTAAGATCCTTGAAAATATTTGTAAGTTAGATACTAGATAAAAAAAAAAATTTTGTTTTTAAAAAAAAAAAAAAAAAAAAAATAATAAAAAAATAATAGTGAATAGTAAATTGTGAATAGTAAATAGTAAAAAGTGAATAGTAAAAAAAAAAAAAAAAATAAATAAAATTATTTTTTGAAAGGATAAGTGTTACACGTAGCTTTGAGATCAGAATTCACCAATTTGCAAATAAAAAATTATTTTTGTAATAGTAAAATGAATAAAAAAATGAATAGTACAAATGAATAGTAAAAATGAATAGTACAAATGAATAGTAAATTTTTTTACTATAAATAGCCAAGGGGGGAGGCTGAAAATTTACACCAAAGAACTTAGAAAAATGTTGAGAGAAGAGAGTTGGAAGAATTTCTAACTGCAAAGGGGATATTCTGGAAGTTTTCAGAGAGCGAGGAGATTAAGTCTGTAATAGAGGTAAGGGAAGCTAACTTTGAGTATTTCTTTTTGTATTATCTTGAGTCTTGAATATGCTATATTTTTCTTTTGTCTGATTTTAAATCTTAAATATGGAGTATTTTGTTTCTGTATGATTTTGAATTTTAAATGAGAATATGTTTTTTTTTTGTGTTAATATCCAAGTGTGATAATTGTAAAATGTGATATTGATTATGTTATGTCAATTGTATGTTGTTAGTGGTTTATTTTTGTATTTTGGAAGGATTAGAAATTGTCTAACCGGCTCTGCCAGATTCAATTTCTTGTTTCCCCAAACATTTTATTGTTTTCCTTATTTATTTTTATTGTATTTTGGAAGGATTAGAAATTGTCTAACCGGCTCTGCCAGATTCAATTTCTTGATTCCCCAAACTTTTTATTTCCTTCCGTATTTATTTTATTACATTTTTGGAAGGATTAGAAGTTGTCTAACCGGCTCTGCCAGATTCAACTTCTTGTTTCCCCAAACTATTTATTTCTTTACTTATTTATTTTATTGCATTTTTGGAAGGATTAGAAGTTGTCTAACCGGCTCTGCCAGATTCAACTTCTTATTTCCCCAGACATGTATTGTTCTTGTTATTTAATTATATTGTATTGATGGATGGATTAGAAGTTGTCTAACCGGCTCTGCCAGATTCAACTTCTTGTTTCCCCATGAATTTTTATATTAAGATTATTTTTATGATTGTCAAATATTGTATTCTTCTATGACCATTTATAGTAATGTTTTATTATTGTTAATTGTTTATAATTATCTTGTATGAATTCTATTATGGATGTTTATTGTGATGATTTTATTGAATGAGTTTGTTGGCTGAAATTAATCTTGTTGGAAGGTTTGGAATAAGGGTTCTGTAATAGCTTGTATATGGGTATTAAATATATATACAGTGTTTGAGGTTGTTGTGAGAGGAAGTAAAATTAGGCATTTTAAGATTTAGAGCATAAGAAAACAAGGTAGATAAATTAAATAAATAAATTGTTAATTATTGAAGGCCTCCCTTTGTTGGTAGGATAGAGGAACCTTAAAAACCTGAGTTGGCACATCCCTGATCATAGAGCAGCCCTGGCCTGGTCCAGTCAGTTGTGACTAGTCATATGTGCTGGCGTCGAAGGTGAGTTTGATGCGTTCAGACATCTGGGTCCTCTCCGGTGACCAATTGGGGTAAAGAAAAATCTCTACTAGGATGAAAATAAAATAAAACAAGTTGATTGTAGATGCATAATATTATCATGGTAAAAATTTCATATATATTTTATTTATCATTACATTGAGCCCAGACTTTAATATGTAGTTCCTACGATATGTTGATATATTTTGGTTGATCCATGATCTTTGTTTGGTGAAAATATGTTGAGTTATACTCGTTATGGGCAAAATGAGTTTATAATATGAAGCATGATATATGGCAATATGTTTAATTTATTGATACCAAAACGGGTTATTATGAATTCATGATTAAAGAATGAACATGATTGAGTTAGGTGGATAAGAGGGTATGAATTGTTGGTTTTATGAAATGTTGGAGTGGATATGAGAAATCATTACTTATGAAATGATGTTTACTACCGGGAGTAGTATGTTCGAGTTATACCATGAGAGTTTGGTATGAGCAATGTAACACCTGAGGTTTATGAAAGCAGGCAGAAAGTGGTCTGACCATAAGGCTTTGACATAAACATATGATTCGTAAGTTATATAGAAGCAGGCAGAGAGGGGTCTGACCATAAGGCTTCAGAAAGTAAGACATAGTATATAAGTGAGGCTTAAGGAAGCAGGCAGAGAGCGGTCTGACCATAAGGCTTCATGAGTAAGCATGGTACACTTGTAAGATTTATGGAAATGGAAAAGATGATTTTGATAATGATGAATTAATGACATCGGAATAATGATATTTTATCAATTGCAGAAATACATGATTATAATATTTTTATTACAAGTTTAATGATTTTATGATATGGTTGGCTTACCCTTATTTGTTTGTACTATGATCATATAACTCATGTTATATGTGATTAGATAATGTTGCAGATGCGGTTGAAAAAGCTTAGAGATGAGAGAGATGCGGGGAAAAACTTTCAGGGATTTTTGTAAAAAGAATAAATTTGTATTGGGAAGATTATGTTGTGTAAAACTTATAAGTTGAAATTTCAATGGTGAAGACTATATTGTTTAAAGTTTGTAAGTTTGGTACTGTACTTTGGAGTAATTGAAATAAAGTTTGATTGTTTATATGAGATATCAAATTAATTTAGTCTCTACTATTAGTAATACCCTTTAAAATATTAGGGTGTTACATTTTGGTATCAGAGCCTAGCCTCTCCCAGTACGGTGTGGTTCGAGGACGAACCAAGCGGAAGCTGGTGGGCATGTGACACCCGGGCACGGAGACGAGGGCGGGGAGTGACGCCGGTGCAAGAAGCATGGTGCAGGGGGCACAGACAAGGAGCGGCTCCTGGCAGCTTCGGGTGGAAGGGGTACATGGATGAATCGAACATACACCGGAATGAGAGGGATTTGGAGACTGTATAGGTATGGGACTATACAGTTGAAGGATAGCTTAAAGGAATTGATTTGACTACTCATATCACCAAAATGCATTTACTTTTCGGTAGCCTGACCCATAAGAACTCCATGGTTAAGCGTGCTTAGCCTGGAGCAATTCTGGGATGGGTGACCTTCTGGGAAGTTTTCCCGGAAAGTGTGCGAGTGAGGACAAAGCACACTGGAAAGCCTGGTGGTGGTCTGTGGGGGCAGTCAACGGTCCCTGTGAGTTGCCGGGACGTTACAGATGGTATCAGAGCAATGGTTTTCGAAAATATTTTGGGACTCTGGGGAGTGAAATTATTATTCTTAGTAAAATATCAATTGAGTTGATTCTTGTTTTATTGGAAACTAGACTCAAAGAGCTTCAATTTGACTACTCATACGCATATTTTGGACTTCGGGAAGGAGTCTAACTGAGTTGGGGAAAACGTGACAGTTTTACTGTCCAGGGGCTAGCGTCCAACCTTAATTTTAATTCCAAATCAGATTTGGAGTTTTGGAGGAGAGTAGAGAGGTCCTTGGTGGGAGGTGAACGAAATCCTAAGTGTCCTAAGTGTGGAGGCTGACTTGGTCTAGCAAGGAGGAGAGGAGTTGCTCTTTTTGAAGAAGAGTTTAAGGTGTTTTAGTCTTCATGAGGTAAGGGGAGCTAACTCAACTTAATTTCTAGAATTTTGTAGTTAGAAATATGGTTCCAATTGCTTGACTTTGATGAAGGGGAGCTAATCCTTTCTTGTTATGATCATGAATAAGAATATGAATATGTTAAAAATTTGGTAATGGTAGTTATCTATTGATTTGTGTAAAATTTGGTTTTCATGATTATAATTTCTTATTTTCGAGTTACTGTGGTGATAAATTTCTATTAATTGTTTTCACCGTTGGATTTAGCTAAAATTTTAATATGTGAATCCTAAGACATATTACTAAACTTTGACTGTTCGGATTTGAAAATAGAAGTCTGTACTTGGAGAAATAAATCCTATAAGTTTGAGTAAATTAGTTACCCCTGTAATTACTAAGTTGTCTCAGTAAAATATAGAACTCTGACCTATTTGACCGTTAGATCAACCTCAAAATTTGATATAGAATCCCTAAGACATATTAATACACTGTGACCGATCGGATTTGAAATTGAAGGTCTATGCTTAGAGAAAGAAATTTCGAAAGTTTGAAATATTTGATGAACAATGTGATTCTGTTCTTAAGTTATAATGGTAACAATTTCATATATATTCCATTTACCGTTAGATTGAGCCCAAACTTTAGTATGGAGTTCATAAGACATATTAGGTGATCTTGACCGTTCAGATTTGGAATTAGATGTCTGTGCTTAGAGGAATTCATTCCGTATTTTGAGTTTAACCGAGAATCACTTAAATTTCTGTCTCTGAGTTACCTCGGTAAAACCTTCATATCTACTTAGTTAACCGTTAGATTAACCTGAAACTTTAGTATGAGGTTTCTAACAGATAGGAACATACTTCGACCGTTCGGATTTTAGATCGGAGTACCGATTTAGAGATATTAATTTTGTAACTTCTCAGGGATCTCAATATTGCTTAATTTATGTTTTTGGATCATTTATAAAAAAATTGATGATTTCCGCATCATTAACTGTTGGATTGGACTGAAAAGCTTACCATATGATCTAAACATGTTGTTGATTAGTTTGATTGGTTCAGATCGTCGATAAATAATATGTTGAAAAAGGTAATTTGGTTAATTTGTGCTACTTTGGTAAGTAGGCAGAATTGAAACTGAGATATGTTGATTGGTTATTATGTGCTTGTTGAGCATGATTGGTTTGGTATTAGTGGTTGAGATGACATGTGATTGGTTATGAATGATATGTTAGGAAAATGTAATTTTGTTAATTTATGCTACATTGGTAAGTAGACAGAAGGGAATTGAGAAAAGTTCACCGGTTCTCTTATGTTTGTTGAATATGATTAGTTTTGGATGGGTTGTGGTTGGTTATGAATAATTTGTTGAAATAATGTAAATGATGTTGGTTTGCGCTACCTTGGTAAGTAGGCGAGTAGATGTTGGGTCTGCGTTACTTTGGTAAGTAAGCAGGGTGATTTGCGCTACTTTGATAAGTAGGCAGGATGAGATGATGAATGAAGAGATAAAGAGAATGATATAAATCGGGCTACTTTGATAAGTAGGCAGATTAACTATGTGAGTATTGTCTTGCTGCGCTACTTTGGTAAGTAGGCAGAAGATCTTGTTTTATGCTACTTTGGTAAGTAGGCGAATTAATTATACCGTACTGCTTTGGTAAGTAGACAATAATGTCTTGCTGTGCTGCTTTGATAAGTAGACAATATTGTCTTGCGGTGCTACTTTGATAAGTAGAGAGAATAACTTGGTTTGTACTACTTTGGTAAGTAGGTCGGATGAGGTGAAGTTGTAACACTTTGATAAGTGGAATAGTAAAATTGTTGAGCAATGATATTGTGATAATATGTTGAGTGGGTGTGCTTAACTGTATTGAATACTGTGGATGTATTATTAACGGATTGTGAATGGATTGTATGCTTGTTTCAGTTAGCTCACCCTATTGTTTGTGTTTGTGTATGTGAATGCAATGATCGTATAATGTGTCATATTATACGGGAGCATAAACTATTTCAGATGAATTAGCATATGGTTCTAGACTTGCTTAGAAGATGAGAGATCTGTGAAAAAAAAAAAAAAAAAAAAAAAAAAGAGACATGGGGGATTTCTAAATAAATATATTTTGAAATTTCAAACTGTGTGGAATTTTAAATTTAAGAAGTTTATGAACTGTGTGAAATTTTATTTTAGAAGACTTGTGTTGTAATACAACACTTAATATTTTGTTGGTGTTGAAAATTGTTAAAGAAAAGTAATATATGCATTTTTGTGGAAAAGTAAATTGTAACGCCTAAATCGGGGTGTTACACTATTGGGTATCAGAGCAATGGTTTTCGAAAATTCATATCTCTTTTGTAAGTAATCTTTTGTTAAATAGTCTTTGTTTAAATAAATAATTTTCGAGGACGAAAATAATTGTTGTTGGGGAGATTGTAAGATCCTTGAAAATATTTGTAAGTTAGATACTAGATAAAAAAAAAATTTTTTTTAAAAAAAAAAAAAAATAAAAAAATAAAAAAATAAAAAAATAATAGTGAATAGTAAATTGTGAATAGTAAATAGTAAAAAGTGAATAGTAAAAAAAAAAAAAAAAAAATAAAATTATTTTTTGAAAGGATAAGTGTTACACGTAGCTTTGAGATCAGAATTCACCAATTTGCAAATAAAAAATTATTTTTGTAATAGTAAAATGAATAAAAAAATGAATAGTACAAATGAATAGTAAAAATGAATAGTACAAATGAATAGTAAATTTTTTTACTATAAATAGCCAAGGGGGGAGGCTGAAAATTTACACCAAAGAACTTAGAAAAATGTTGAGAGAAGAGAGTTGGAAGAATTTCTAACTGCAAAGGGGATATTCTGGAAGTTTTCAGAGAGCGAGGAGATTAAGTCTGTAATAGAGGTAAGGGAAGCTAACTTTGAGTATTTCTTTTTGTATTATCTTGAGTCTTGAATATGCTATATTTTTCTTTTGTCTGATTTTAAATCTTAAATATGGAGTATTTTGTTTCTGTATGATTTTGAATTTTAAATGAGAATATGTTTTTTTTTTGTGTTAATATCCAAGTGTGATAATTGTAAAATGTGATATTGATTATGTTATGTCAATTGTATGTTATTAGTGGTTTATTTTTGTATTTTGGAAGGATTAGAAATTGTCTAACCGGCTCTGCCAGATTCAATTTCTTGTTTCCCCAAACATTTTATTGTTTTCCTTATTTATTTTTATTGTATTTTGGAAGGATTAGAAATTGTCTAACCGGCTCTGCCAGATTCAATTTCTTGATTCCCCAAACTTTTTATTTCCTTCCGTATTTATTTTATTACATTTTTGGAAGGATTAGAAGTTGTCTAACCGGCTCTGCCAGATTCAACTTCTTGTTTCCCCAAACTATTTATTTCTTTACTTATTTATTTTATTGCATTTTTGGAAGGATTAGAAGTTGTCTAACCGGCTCTGCCAGATTCAACTTCTTATTTCCCCAGACATGTATTGTTCTTGTTATTTAATTATATTGTATTGATGGATGGATTAGAAGTTGTCTAACCGGCTCTGCCAGATTCAACTTCTTGTTTCCCCATGAATTTTTATATTAAGATTATTTTTATGATTGTCAAATATTGTATTCTTCTATGACCATTTATAGTAATGTTTTATTATTGTTAATTGTTTATAATTATCTTGTATGAATTCTATTATGGATGTTTATTGTGATGATTTTATTGAATGAGTTTGTTGGCTGAAATTAATCTTGTTGGAAGGTTTGGAATAAGGGTTCTGTAATAGCTTGTATATGGGTATTAAATATATATACAGTGTTTGAGGTTGTTGTGAGAGGAAGTAAAATTAGGCATTTTAAGATTTAGAGCATAAGAAAACAAGGTAGATAAATTAAATAAATAAATTGTTAATTATTGAAGGCCTCCCTTTGTTGGTAGGATAGAGGAACCTTAAAAACCTGAGTTGGCACATCCCTGATCATAGAGCAGCCCTGGCCTGGTCCAGTCAGTTGTGACTAGTCATATGTGCTGGCGTCGAAGGTGAGTTTGATGCGTTCAGACATCTGGGTCCTCTCCGGTGACCAATTGGGGTAAAGAAAAATCTCTACTAGGATGAAAATAAAATAAAACAAGTTGATTGTAGATGCATAATATTATCATGGTAAAAATTTCATATATATTTTATTTATCATTACATTGAGCCCAGACTTTAATATGTAGTTCCTACGATATGTTGATATATTTTGGTTGATCCATGATCTTTGTTTGGTGAAAATATGTTGAGTTATACTCGTTATGGGCAAAATGAGTTTATAATATGAAGCATGATATATGGCAATATGTTTAATTTATTGATACCAAAACGGGTTATTATGAATTCATGATTAAAGAATGAACATGATTGAGTTAGGTGGATAAGAGGGTATGAATTGTTGGTTTTATGAAATGTTGGAGTGGATATGAGAAATCATTACTTATGAAATGATGTTTACTACCGGGAGTAGTATGTTCGAGTTATACCATGAGAGTTTGGTATGAGCAATGTAACACCTGAGGTTTATGAAAGCAGGCAGAAAGTGGTCTGACCATAAGGCTTTGACATAAACATATGATTCGTAAGTTATATAGAAGCAGGCAGAGAGGGGTCTGACCATAAGGCTTCAGAAAGTAAGACATAGTATATAAGTGAGGCTTAAGGAAGCAGGCAGAGAGCGGTCTGACCATAAGGCTTCATGAGTAAGCATGGTACACTTGTAAGATTTATGGAAATGGAAAAGATGATTTTGATAATGATGAATTAATGACATCGGAATAATGATATTTTATCAATTGCAGAAATACATGATTATAATATTTTTATTACAAGTTTAATGATTTTATGATATGGTTGGCTTACCCTTATTTGTTTGTACTATGATCATATAACTCATGTTATATGTGATTAGATAATGTTGCAGATGCGGTTGAAAAAGCTTAGAGATGAGAGAGATGCGGGGAAAAACTTTCAGGGATTTTTGTAAAAAGAATAAATTTGTATTGGGAAGATTATGTTGTGTAAAACTTATAAGTTGAAATTTCAATGGTGAAGACTATATTGTTTAAAGTTTGTAAGTTTGGTACTGTACTTTGGAGTAATTGAAATAAAGTTTGATTGTTTATATGAGATATCAAATTAATTTAGTCTCTACTATTAGTAATACCCTTTAAAATATTAGGGTGTTACATTCACCACCTCGTTTGCTTTTATTTTCCCTAAACTACGGTTAAGGTTATTTAAACCTTCTCACTAGGATGCCAATGCCTTGCCCCTCATTCCAATTAAAAACCAATCTTTCTCAATCAAACAACATCATACACTAATGCCACAACAACATCAAACAAATTCAAGAACATTGTAACTCGTAATGAATTTTTAAACGCACAACTTACCTCAACCGAGATAGCCCTTGACGATGGCAACCTTTGTACACCACGACAGCGACGCCCCACAACGGCCACTCCAACGAAGTCCCTCAACCAAGTTCCTTCAATCATATACTAACAAGTGAATGAAAAGTAGATGAAGGCAGCAACACTGTCTAGGCTTCAGCAATATGAACATGACAGTGTGAATGAAGTTCTGTGGAACTTACCTCTACCAAGATACCGCTTCACGAGCACGACAGCGACAGAAGCCCACAACGGCCCCTCCGACAAAGTCCCTCAACCTCCACACCACCAGCCCTCAACGAACCAACCAACCCACGACGAACCCTAGCCCAAGACTCCCCAAACCACCATGCACCGTGAACGAAAAGCGATCAACGCACCACTCACCACCGTGACGGACCAACACCGGTGACTAATCGACAAATTGACGGAGCGTGAAGCAAGGGAGGGAAGTGTGTGAAGAAAGGGATGATACGGACAAAAACGACGAAGCTGAAGAATATCAAATTGGGGAACGAAGAACCCAATTTGGGACTTAAATTAGCCAGGACGTTACCGACGGCTTAAAGGCCTTCGGTAATCATCTCAATACCGAAGGCTAAGCCTTCGGTAAAATGATGTCTGTAAATCGCGCTTTTCCAGTAGTGTTAATAACTTACAAAAAAAAAAAGTTATTAAAATTAAATTTTTTACAATTAAATTTATGAAATATAATTTTAAAAAATTCAACCATAAATGTCATCTTATATACATATAGTTTCTTCTTTTAAATTATCCTCCTAATTTATTATTAATTTTGAAAATAAAATATTATTACAAAATCAAAGAAATAAAAAATTTAAACCTAGAAAATATTTAATCGTATACTTCTAAAATTTTCATATTCATTTAAAAAAAACTTAGAAACAATTAAAAAATATTAACGCACTATTTCTATTAAAAAATATTAACGCACTATTTCTAATATATTTAACATGATTTTATATTTAATTTTTTTTCATTATTAATTTTTAAATGCAATTTAAAAAAACAAATAAAAAATGGGATAAAAACTGAAATTGTGCATTTTTAACAATACTTAAGTGAAGTCATGTACCCTTCATGACAACATTAGAATGAAGTCATGCACTCTCTATGACTTCCTTAATAGAAGTCATTAACTCCTCGTAACTTTCAATTTAAATTGAATGTTGTCTTATCTCCATACGACTTTCAATAGAAAGTCGTCTTACTCCACACTTTTTTGTGAAAAGTTAAAAGGTGATCAAGTTATTAAAGGTACACGACCTCTTCATTTAAAATCGTGGTTTTTATATTAAGTTGTCTATGCCCCCATAATTTTTTTAAAATTTACCTATTTTCATAATTTTCTTGACACATTTGCCTAATTACGTAAAAAAAAAATGAGTTCTCAACATGCTCTAATATCAAATCATCAAGCTTATAATACAATAACTTAATATTTGTAGGTGTGGTAGTTGCTTCTTAAGGAAAAGCAACAAAATGTATTCTACAATTATAAATGAGATGTAATAGTTCTATTCTTAATGACTCATTATACTCAATGTAATAGTTTTATTCTTAATGACTCATTATACTCAGTAGAAACCTCCTCTAAAGGATCAAGAAGTTTATCAACTATATTGTCTTTTTATAATACCATGATGAATGACTTCCCAACTTTAACCATTTTGAAAGGCATGTGCAAAGAATAAGCATTTGCATATCACAGTAACCAAATGGTCTTGACTACAATGATGTAAAACTCCTCCAAGAATGTGTAGTTAATCCAACTGTGAAATAAAAATATGGTTCAACTTCTTTTTGCAAGCAAGATTGGCGTTTTGTAGGGTTTTTATAAGTAATCCACTATTAGAAAGTCTAACTAAGATGGAAGCACATACAAGCACGACATCTGAGCCTACTTAGAATGTAGCATAAGTTATGTCTACAAATGCGACATCCGAGCCTACCTAAACGGTAGGACGAGTTAAGCCCGCAAACGCGACACTCAAGCCTACCTAGACAGTTGGATAAGCTAAGTTCGCTTAAGTGACACCTTAGCCTAGATGGTAGCATCAAGTTAATCTCTCTCAGGCGGCACCTGAGCCTTCCTAAGTTAGTGCCACATTGCGTAGATAAGCAACATGAGATTATGCCAAAGTCAATCATTCAAAGTGCTTAAGACAACATCCATTGTCAAAGACGGTCACCTACACCTTGGTCAAATGGTCAATCTACCTGTAAAGTCAAAGAAGACCACATACAGTTTGGTGAAACGACCATTCCACCTACAAAGTCAAAGACCACAAACAATCCGACTAAACGACCTATCTAATTGCAAACATATAGTTGACTACAAATCGGCCAAAGGGCCAATCATAATCGCAATAAGCATTTCCTTTATGTTAATCAAACTTTTGAGCTTGGAGGGGCTTATGTACGTACTCAACCCAACAAATATACTAAATAACATGGTCCAACAAGGTGCATATAACATTATTGACTTAAAAGTTGTTAAATAATGTTCTAAGAGATATTTGTTGGTGTCATTATCATATATTAACAAAATATATTACCAAATCTCAATAGTTTGATTATGTTATAATATCTTTTAATACCATATATCAACAAAATATACAATTAACTAGATAAAATATTGCATTGTCATTATTATCTTGTTAATTTAACATATAAATAGTAAGTTGTTATATTTGTTGATATTATCAATTTTTACAACAACCTCATAAGATTCAAAAACCCTATAAATATACATAATATTTCACCAAGAAATAAAAACACATTACCGACTTGAACATTCAAGAGTTTTTTACAAATGAAGTTTCCTCCTTCGAACAAGAGACATTCAATTCTTGCTATAAAGAACATTGAAGTCATCAAGAATCTTGTCACATGTTCAAAAGTCCACACTCAATTATAACAATTTCCATCTTTCTGAATTCAAATTAACAATTCTCAAAATTTAATTTATTAACTTGCTATATTATATTCCCATGTGATTTCTAATTTTTCTTTAATCTTATAGAAAAACCATGTTAAAATGATTTCTTTACGTGAAAAAATTTCATTTTTCTCTTTGGAAAAAATTATGGAGAAAATGTTCTATGACTTTCCATTGATGCCACAAAGTACATTACCAGATGTTGTATATACATTGAAAGCCATAAGATAATAAACAGATAAGACCTATTTTAAGATTTATTTAAACAATTTTTTCATCAAAATTTTGAAAAAAAAGAGAGCATATAATTAGAGTTAGTTTATGTATAAATTAAAAAACTTTAAAAAGTTATAAGAATTTTCTTTAAGTTAATTTAAATTTTGGAAAAATTAAGATAGCGATAGGTCGATACTTTAAATGAACGAGTATACTGCTTCGGAATTAAAAAAATATTAGAAAGAGTCTGATTTATAAGGAGACTTTTAGAGTTTAGAGATATCTCTTTGATTTATAGTTATTTTCTCGTTTTTAATATTCTTTGCATTATGTTAGTTAAGTTATTATTTGTTATATAGTGTGCAAAAGTGTATATTTATTCAATGGTTATTTAAACTAACTACATTCTTAAAATGAAAAACAATAATTACAGGCCCTACTTTTAGATACAAGTTCTTATGAGCGACCATTGGAGCATGTCTGAATATTTACAGGAATAGAAAATTTGAAGTTTTTGAAATGAAGTTTGGTAAAAGAGTCGCATAGTATTTTTCTATAATCATGATAATAGCCAATTTATGTACGTACTAGATTTTACAATTTAAAACTCTACTTAAATTGATCATGAAATGACATGCATTAAGTTATATTCAATTTTTAGTATGTTTCTGTACATCAAAACGTGAAAGTTAAAACAAACAAAATAAAATCTGTAGGGTATTTCTTACAAACTTTTAGTAAATTTGTTTTAACGTTTAAACATTGTAAAAATTAGTAAAAAAAAGTCAAAATCCGTAGAATCAACCAAAAATAATATTTACAAAGACGAAAATAATAAGTAAATATCAAACTATTTAAAATATAAAACTATTATGCATAATTAATCAATTTATTACTGATGAAATAACAAACTAAAAATATAGAAAAAACAAATGAAATGTGCCATCAGTCTATAATAAAGTTATAAATAATATATATATATATATATATATATATATATATATATATATATATATATATATATAAAGAAAATATGCCAAATGGGAAAGTGGTAAAAAAAAAAGTCTACACCCTTTAACAAAGCAATTGGATTATAGTATATGTTGTATTGAGGAGTGAAGGGGGCATTGATGCTTTGGCTAATAAGTTATAAATATTCTTAATAGTCCATATGAAGAAAAGTTTCAGAGACACAATGGAGAAGAAGAGACCTTAAATATGACTTCTAAAGGAAGACGAGGTTATTGTCGCGATGTTTAAGAAAAGGAAGATGTAATGATAATCCAAGATTAATGTCTTAACTTTGGAAGCTAGTAGGAGTTTGTGATATTTATCAATATAGACTATTTTTTTTCATGGATAATCAATTATATAAGTTAAATATAAATACTTGTTTTTACAAATAATCGATTAGTAATCATCACTAATTTGATTATGTTAACTAAATCTAGAAATGCCGGTTCTTACAAATACCGGAATATGGATAGTAAATAATCAGTTATCCTCATTTAAAATGTTTTTTTAGGATATATGAAGAACATAATAATTAATTATTTTTTATTGTAATTCATTATATTAGTTAATAATTCTAAAACTCTTTTAAAAGGGAAGCTCTGTCCTCCATTGTAATCATTCCATATGTTTTGAAAAAGAGAGCTTTGTTATTTCTTAAAAAAATATATTTTGATATTGTTATATACTTATATCTTGATTGAAAAATAAGTGTTGATAATTTTGCTATAGGTTTTTCATAGTATATTTTTCTCATTTCAGTTGATATATTTTTTTTTCTATAATTTGTATTTGTAATTTTGCATCAGTGTACGGTGTGTTGTAGGTAATTGAGTGTTTTGGTTACCTTTATAAATTCTCTTTGAAAGGTATTTTAGGAAATGGTTTGTATATTGTTTCAATTATATATGTGTTTCTGATAATTTGATAATTTAAAATATTTAGTATAAAACCAACTCCGATTGTCTGAATTAATTAGATGTAAATTTGAGAATAATTAAACTAGTATAAAAGTTAAGGTATCTTTACGTTTCATCTTTCTCTCTTTATCTTGAATTCTTTGTTGTTATTAGTATTCACTAACTCTAGCACTTAATTTCTTTATCATCAACAATTTTAAGTTAAATTTTCAGTAATAATTTTAAAGGTTATTTTTAAATCAATTGATCTGTTCTTAGTTGTGTTTTTAGTCACTCTTTGTTTTACATAAACCATATATAGATATTTTCCTTCTAATAATTTTCTAACTATGAGAGTGCATTGCTTACAAAGCTAAAAGCCAAGAGAACAAGTATTATTAATTAGTGCTAGGTTTATGATATACTATTAGGTCTATTATGGGGTAGATTACTCTCGTATTATATTCTACAAGTTTATTTGGTCGACACATAAAAAATTAATTCAAGATACTTATAATATATAAGTTCGTAATTAAGTAGTCATCATCAAGTCTATTCAAAAATATGTTAATATTGTTGCAAATTGTCTTGCTAAATTAAGAAGCTAAATTAAGAAGTAAAGTTATTAATATAAACTTTTTTATGAAACATATTTGACTTGAATATTGTCTTCTGCAGGTCAATAACCTATCATAGTGGATTGTGTTCTCGGAAATGATTGGACGATCAAAAGAGAGCAGAGTAAGGAAGAACGACCAACCCTCATACGCCCTCAGACCAATTCAACCGAAACAATATGCAAACTATATTGTTTTTCTTCAATGGACAAATAAGTCATTTTTCTGAACTTAGTGATATTGACATTATTTTACATTATTGTTTATTTCTTTTTCTTACCAAAATTTTTTAGTGTAGTAAAAACTTAATAAATTAAATAAAAATAACATATTGCACTTTAATTACAAGAAAATAAATAATTTTCCTACTTATACTTTCTAGCAATCATACACACGTTAGTTATTCTTAGAATCATATTCACACTAAATTTTGATTTATTTAATTCTCTCATGCTAAACAAGTCTTTAAGGTCATTTCTATTAGAGATTACTTTTGAGGTCTTAATATATTTTTTATAATTTTTATTATAATACTATATATTTTTTATAATACTAGGTTTTTATAATACTAAAATTTAGTTAATGTGGACAGGAAGATATGATTATAAGACAGACAAATATTCTTTTATTTCTATCACCTAGGATTTTTTTTAGATCCAAAATCTTAAATTTTCACTAGTGGAAAAATAGTCTATTATGACTAACCTATTATAACTGGTAAAAATAATCCATCATAATAGGTTGACCGGTGGCAAACTTGTAATAAAAATTAAACATATTATAACATAGTTTTATAAATCAGTTATAATATGAAATGCGGTGACAAACTTGTAAATAAGTTTAAAACATATTATAACGTAATTATGAAAATCAGTTATAATATAAAACGCGGTGGCAAATTTGTAAATAAGATCAAAACTTATTATTACGAAGTTAAGGACACTTTAAAATTTTTTTAATGTATTATAACTTATTTTTAGAAACCAGTCGTAATATCCCAATACTTTTTACCCCCTAATTTCTCTTCCCTTTCTTCCTCACTTTCGTTTCCCGTAATACACCACTACCATTGAACCACTCTTCCTCTCTTCTTCACTCTCCATCATCTGTTGTTCACTCAACCATTCACTCTCCATCAGTCGTTCATTCGCTGCCTTGCGAGAGCGTTTCTCTCGTCTCCATTATCGTCCATCAGTCGTTCATTCGCTGCCTTGCGAGAGCGTTTCTCTCGTCTCCATTATCAAAGGCTCTTGTTGCCTCTCCATCATCGAAGGCTCTTGCTGCCTCTCCATCATCTCGTTGAACCACAGTTCAAGCAGTAAGCACTCTCCTTTACCTCTCAGCTTTTCACCTACATCTTTCACCCTCAACTGCTAGGGTTTCTTCGAATCTTCATCTTCTCACCTTTTTACCGATTGTTTTGACTTTTCCTACATTTTTCATTGAAATCGGTTCCCTCAGTGTTTGTCTAGGTAGGCTTTGAGATGATTGATGCAATTGCTGTGTCGTAGGGGATTCCTATGAACACTGCCCATTCCAAAGCCATTTTCGGAAAAGGTTTGCTCGTTCCCTTGCTTAGATATTTCTATTTTCTGTTTCTCTCTCTATGATTATTGTATTCATGAATTTTTGCGCAAGTTGGTTTGTTGCAGGTTTTGTTGGTGAAGTTCATGTCTTCTTTGCAAATCCTCATACTTACATGAATCTGAGTGGTGAATCAGTAAGGAAACAGGATGTGCTGATTTTTTTCTCTCTCTTAACCATTTGAATATTTAACTTTAGATTGTGCAAGTTGTGCTATCTATATAGCTTGTCACTTGCCACTCTCAAAAATTTATTGACCACGAGTTCCTTTAATCGCTTAAGCTTATAGTCTACTTTGAAGGGTAGCTTTTCTAATATGCACATTGAAATTTACTCTTATTGGTTGGAAGTTTTGTGAAGTTATATGTACTATTGAAAGTATTTAAGTTTAATATTACAACAACAGGGATAGGAAAATCTCGAAATTGACAATGACTGCTAAAGGAATACCAGTATTTTCGGCAGTTTAAGCTCTGACAGAGTGGATGGTGTTTAGCTCCCTTAGTTTCTTCTCATTTGAATATTGGGTGTTTAGAAGAGCTTATACTGAGCTAATTTTAAAGTGACTTATGAATTTCTTATGAGTCCCTTTAGCTTATTTCAATTAGTTTCAAGGTGAATATAAACATAATCTCTTCTTATTTTAGTACGCTTATTATATAGGCTCTTATGTTATATTAATCTTGAAAAAGAACTTATTCTGCTTATCCAAATGCACTTATAATATTTCTAGACTGTTAGAGCCTAGTATATTGAAAACTAGAAAGTTGTAGCAAGTTGGCAGTCATGCCGACAATCATGGAATCAAAGTTCCTCTTATTAAATTCAATAGTTTGACTAATTTAGGTATATCATATTGTTTAATCTTATTAAATATCGTTTGCTATGATGAATACACTTGTGAGCTTCTACTAACCTAGCTTACTTTTGTAGGGTTTAAAATCTGAGTTAGAAAAGGCTTCACCTACTTTTGGCCGTGGTGCTACATACTTGAAGGAATTACGCATTAAGGCCTTACCAAGGTTGGTATTATCCTTTTCAAATGATATATTTTGGATACTGTTTTCTTTGATGCCATGTGATTTCAGTTGGATTACACTTTAAGATATACATGTACAAGCTATCTTTGATAGTATAACCTGCATAAAGGGTCTAGATAAGATTACTTGTTAGGCTTGGTTTCTGCATTAACTGTGCCAAGACATCCTTCTTCAGTCTATTGAAAAGGAGTCAGCCTAATTTTGGTTGTACATTCTAATTCCCAAGGGCGTTTATAAGACTACTTGATTGAGGGTGGGATTTTTCCTAATTGCAACTATGAAATTCCAATAACAGTTCAAACAGAACGCAACTCAAACTAAGTAAACTTTTGGCCAAAGGATAAATAATATGTATATATCAGCTTACACTAGTGGAAGATCAACATCTGAGGTAGATTCACTAAGCATGTGCTCCATCTCTTGTATATTCTGTTTTAGTTGACGAGACAATTTATCTTTTGCTGGGAGTTTTGCAATGCTGGGAGTATTGCTTACCAGCCACTCTATACACTTTTTAAGTCGTCAATAACTTTGATGAAAAGATGAAGCTAACATCGTTATATATATTTCAGACATATCTGCCAAGCGAAACACCGACTCCACTGGTGAAATATAGAGAAGAAGAGTTAGTTAATTTGGGAGGAGATGGAACGGGATAACGTAGAGAGTGGGAGAGGGTCTATGACTATGATGTCTACAAGATAACGATGAAAATTATGTGCGTCCTATTCTTGGAGGGTCTGACACCTTGCCTTATCCTCGTAGGGGGAGGACTGGTAGAAGACCAACAAGGAAAGGTTGGCTTTTATTTCTACACTTGACCATGCTAGAATGATCCTTATCGTGAATATTTGAGCTAGCCATATCGGATGAATGTTGTTTATTGTTTAGAAATTAGAAGTACTTATTTTAAGTTTGAATATTTATATTTTGCCGCTGATAAATTCTGGTGTTTTGATGAAACAGATCCAAAAAGTGAGATGAAGCTTTTGGACATTTGAAGTTAGTGGCCCCATATTCCCTATTTTTTCTCCTTTTCTTACAAATTATTAGGAAGTTTATATAACTTTGTCATTTTGTTTTTATTTTCTATTTATTTATTTTGTGTATTTTGTATCAGTGCTATGCTGCACTGTAGTTATTAAACGTTCAAGAATACATTAAAAACATTTTGTTTTATCTCTCTACTGAAAGAGTGAGATAGTACAGTTAAAAAGGTTTATTGGTTATTTATAGATATAGATATTGTTCTCTCATTTAAGAAATGAAATATTATAGGTGTCAGCACTTATTGGAATTCTATGATCTTCTTATTCCAAATATTTTTTTGATGGCTCTATGAACTGTGATAAGTTAAAAATAATTATTGGTTATCCTATAGATTATTTCCAATAGGATATAAGTTTTCTTTGCTTTTTTTTCTAATTATTGATTAATTGTAATCTTTGTGTGTCTAACTTCTTAATCCTATCATATCCAATTGAATTACTATATACTTATGAGTTCTCCTTTACTGTAACAACCACAAGCTTCTGTTTATGAATCAAATCTCTTTTTAGTGATATAGCAATCATATCATATTGATAGATGATAACAGAACAACTTTGTCCTTGTAGCTGTTCAAAATTTAGTGAGAATTTTCAAATAAGAAAATTACCAATGTCACTTGCACTTGTAAATTATGTGATTATTAATCTTTTACCTTTTTATAAACTATCATATCTTAATTTTTTTACTCAAATGAATAATTTATTTGAGACCGAATAGTTTATGTTGATTTCAGTTCTATCTTACTATTTTGAAATTTTTTATCAAATTGGATGAGAAGAATATTATTGTGTATTCATTATTATTTTTTTAAAAAAACACATATTATAACGTACTAAAGGATGTACGTTATGATATGTTGATCACATATTATAACGTACAAAAATATATACGTAATAATAGATCACATATTATAACGTAAAAACAAATTTACGTTATAATATCTCTCGTCTTATTATAACGGACAAATGAAAATTTGTCATAATAAACTGCGCATATTATAACGGACTTCAGAAACTACGTTATAATATGTTGAAGTTATTATAACGTAAATTTCTGCTACGTTATAAAATGCGCAGACTTATTATATCGCCCAGAACTATATCCCCAGTAACTACGTTATAATATATCATTTTTGTACGTTATAAAATGTCATTTTTCCACTAGTGTTTATATCGTATCAAAATACTTTAATAAAAAAGTTTTATAAGATTCAAGGCTTAAACTTATAACTCTGGAATCTTAAATTTTGTCTATTACATCCAAGTTTTAAATTTATAACCTATATAACTTTTACAATAAAGATCTGAAAAGAGAAAGAAGTTTTTATTTAATTTTTTTCTCTCTTGTATATCAAATGTTACTTGATATAGTTAGATCATTCAATAGAATTTTGTATGACTTATGTATAGGTAAATTTTGAGTCCTCTAATTTAAGGATATAATTAGACGTGAAAAAATAATATTAAAAGCTCTTAAATTCATAGTCAACCTACAAATACACATGGTATGAAATTTTCTTCCCGTTGGTAGGTAAAAAAAGCTTTCTCTTTTTTTATTATCAACCTAAAAGCTTGTCTTTTTCACATTTATCCCACTTTTGTGTGAATGAAGTTGGGAAGTACCTGTACCATCGTATAAAGTATGACCATGTATCACCCTTCAATCCATGGAAAACATATTTATTAGGAATTTTTTATAAAAAAGTTAAACCAAATTATTGTAATCTTTATATTACTTTTCTATATTTTTTATAGGCATGTATTAATTTTAAAATTTTCATAGTTTTGTTTTAATGATAAAAACAATATTTTTTATTTTCGCTTAATTATGTTTTAAAAACATTAAGTAAAAATTTGATTAATTTTAATTGAAAATTTGTATTCTTACATGAAAGGAACATGTATGTTTTTTTTAAGAAAGGTTTTAAATTATAAAACTAAATCTATTACTTAAAGTTTTTCTATGATAAATGTATTTAAAATTTGATTTATTCAAATAAATGACCTCATTAAAAAAATGTTAATTCTCTTTTAGTGATAAAAATTGAAAAACTATTATTTTTATACTTAAATTTGACCTTAAAGACAACTTTTATGACTTAAAAACTAGCTTGCAATCATGTTTTTGTTGAAGTTTTGGAAATAAGAGAGTTAGACAGGTTTTATGCTTGATTTCTTTGTTTTTACAGGTTTTAAGATTAATTAAGTGAAAGAAGAGAATGAGCTAGGAGTTGAATTCAAAAAAGGAAGAAAAAAGTGCATGAAAGGTAGAAGCCGCAAGTACCGCTCAGCGCCATTCACCGCTGAGCGGCACTTTGAAGACCCGCAGTCACCGCTGAGGGGCAAAACTGCATCTGAGGGGCAGAATATAAGTCACGCACTTACCGCTGAGCGACATTCTTATGGGTTTGGGCTTACTTTTCTGTAATATTTAGAAGTCTATATAAGGCTTTAGTCTTCCTAAGGTTAGTATCTTTGGCTGGAATGAAGCAGAAACACACTTTTTCACCCCTTGGAGGAGGATTTTGGATGCTACAGCTCCTCTCTCACCTTTCTAGGTTTTATCTTTCACTCTTTCATTGCATTTCATCTAGTTTCATGATGACAAATTTATGAACACCGAAAAACGGCGCCACAAACTTGTTGAACAATCGACAAGTATGACCGAATCGTATCAAGTAATAAAACAAGGTAAGACCAAGTATCGTTTTCCCAAAGGACTCACGACCTAGTTTAGCTATGTGATTTGTTGATTATTTAAGACTTAAGAACAAATTGATTATAGGTTTTAATGCAAAAGACAATAACTAAACATGTATGCATGAATTTGATCAATGGTAAAGAACAAAACAAACACTTCAATGAATTATATGGATGAGTATGTTGTTGGGGTTATCAATTTCATCTTATCCACTCTCATATATTTTCAGGAATTCATCATTCTTATCATCAATGCTAATGCCACTCTCTAAATTACCTTGCAAGAAGGCCTATCCCTAATTACGAGTTCATAATATTCCTAGCATTCCTAGTAATTAGTTCTTAAAGTTCAGGAGCTTAAAGGCAACCAATATGCTATTGGGAGAAATTCCCCGGATCTAGACTTCCCCGTACGTTCCCGTATCGACAAAATCAATAATCATGGCAATGAATGAGTTAAACAAAGCAAGCATTAAGCAAAGAGGAAAAACCCTAGCTAAAGATGAAAGAAAGCATATATCTTAATATAAGACATTAAATCAAATTCCATATATGAGAGTTTCACAAGACTACATTGATTCCCCAACAACAATACAAGGTTTAGTTCACCATATTCATGGTGAAACTAGATGAATAATAATGAAAGAATGAAAGATAAAACCCTAGAAAGGTGAAGAGGTAGCCTGGGCATCCAAGATCCTCCTTTAAGGGGTGGAAAAGAGAGTGTTTGCTTCGTCTCTGCCAAAGATACAAACCCTAGGACGTCCTAAAGCTTATATATTATTCTAAAATTACAGAAAATTAGGCCCAAGCCCAAAAATAGTGCCGCACTTTATGGGAAAAGCTTGGAACTAAACTTCTATTTTCTACTACATGTCACCCACAAACTGATGGGCAAACTGAAGTAGTAAATAGATCTTTATCTACATTATTAAGGGTAATATTAAGAGGAAATAACAAATCTTGGGATGAACATCTACCTCATATTGAATTTGCTTATAATAGAGTAGTCCACAAGACTACTAATCTTTCTCCTTTTGAGGTTGTTTATGGTTTTAACCCTATCACACCTCTTGATTTACTACCTCTTCCAGAATCATCTTCTTTTCTTCATAAAGAAGGTGCTTCTAAAGCGGAGTTTATCAAGAAGTTACATGAGAAAGTTAAAATCCAAATTGAAAAACAAACTCAAAAATATGCAGAATACAACAACAAAGGGAGAAAGAAAATAGTTTTTGAAAAAGGAGACCTAGTTTGGCTTCATTTGAGAAAGGAAAGATTTCCCTCTCAAAGGAAATCCAAACTTAGTCCAAGAGGAGATGGTCCATTCAAGGTGGTCAAAAGGATAAATGATAATGCATACATATTAGACCTTCCTGAAAGTTATGGTGTTAGTCCTACTTTTAGCATCTGCGATTTAATTCCTTTCACAGGAGATCATCAACAGGATGAAGCAGATCTGAGGACAAATCTTTTTCAAGAGGGAGGGTCTGATGGAAGACCATCTAAGATGCACATTGGACCTCTTACTAGAGCAATGGCAAAGAGGATTCAAGAGGAAGAAGGACCACATACTATTTTGCTTCTATGGAAGGTTACTTATAAAAATCCTTCTTCTCTTAACTAAAGCACTTATACTTTGTTTTGTAGGAATTAATAAATCTTGGAGACTATGATTGAGCCATCCAAGAAGATTAATCAATAGAATCAAGCAAGGAGCCAAAAAGGAGGTGCTTACGGCATGCACCAACATTTTCCACGTGAAGTGGCTGATGTGGAAGGAAGCACACACCTTGCTGGATGAGCTGGACAGAGGCATGGACTTTGCTTGATCAAAATAAATCTGAATAATTTGAATTTAGGAGGGAATTAGAATTAGAAATTAGGCTCCTCTTCACCTATAAATAAGAGGGCCTTTTCCTTGTATTGATTCACTTTTGAGCTTAATGATATGCTGCAGAAATTGTTTTCCAGCTTTTGTGCTCTTAAGTCACCTTTGAATTGCTACTTCTTCTCCTTTCCTCAAGCTTCCTTCCTCTGTAGGAAGGCCCTCTGAGCTGTGAGGCTTCACCCATACACCTTTCCTCCATTAAAACACCTCAAACACTGCATCAATTCATCCATCCGCTGCACCATTATTCATTACTGGTTTCCTCTGGTCTGGAACCTCTTCCTACACGTTTCCAGCTGGGAATTGGATTCCATCACTACTATCACAATGTCACATGAATCGTCTTTGCCTTTCATTTAACCATAATCAAATAAATTCACAAGCATGCATCATCACAAGGACTTTTTCAATGGCTTATAATGTGGCTGGGCTAACAAGAAAATTGGTTTTTCTGGATCACAAAATCCTTGAGTTAAGAGAATCATATCAACACAATCATTCTTATTTATTCCCAACTTTCTTTTGCATTGAGCTTTGCTTTTTCTTTTCTTTTCTTTATTCTTTCACATTCTTATTCTTAGCTCTTACCTCAATGCTTTCAATTTCCCTTTCTATTTTCCAACAACCCCAAACTTGAACATTTATCAATACCACAAAATATTTTCTACTTAACTCAAGGTAAAGCTTTTCAACAAGGGTTTCCAAATCATGTTCAAAGCTAAAGGTTCAAAGGATAGAACACATAGTGTTCTCTTTTAGTGGCTAATCATGAAATTGGCTAATATAAGGGTTACCAAAAAATGACCTTGATCATATGATGCAAACAAGCAAGTAATTCAATCATAGAAAACCTGGGCAAAGTCATTCATGCTTTCACAGTAATAGTATTCAACACAAAAACTCTGAAGCTCAAAACCTCACATATAAGCTCATTCATATTTGACATAAACATCCTGCTTAATATCACAATCACAATCATAATATCATGCATTTGTTCACAAAGCTTGTGAACCACCTGTACAAGCATGTAATGTGCACATCTCAACATCAATCCATATCAAAGTATCATCAAGCATCACTTATCAAACCATCACAATTATAAGCAAACCATCACACCAGACAAAGTTTCCAATTGAGTACATCAGACCCTATTCTAAAACAAAAGTAAATAAGTTCAGAACACAAAACCAAATAAAAGCATAAGTCCTGCTCTAGTCATGATAGCATTCATCAGTAAATGCTATCTCAGCTCCCCATCAATCTGAGCTGTCATCTGTATCCTCTTCTTCTTCTTCATCTAAAGCATCCTCAAATGCGTCCTCATCATCCGCTTCATCATCTTCTTCCTCCATCTCCATAGCTGAAGCTTCAGCTGCTTCAGCTTTGCCTCCTTGTACCTGCTCTTCTGGCCAAGCTACCACATTATGAAATTCCTCCATAGTCCACCTATGTGCTGGAGGTGTATCATACATTCCAACAATCATCTCTGCAGTAGCCACTTGCCCTCTGTGGATAGACTGTAACTGCGCACCTATAAGAGACATGTACATGTCCCTCATTTGGAATGGTTCTACTTCATGTGTCTCAGCAGATGCCCTACTCTGTGCTTGCCCTCTTTCTCTACGAGTACGGCGTGGTGGAATTGGTTGAGCTGCTTCATCTCCTCCACAATATTGTCTATAATAAGCCTCATCAATTGCTTTCCTTGGCCTTTCAAAGGGTGGAGATGAAGTATCCACCCCAGCTATCTTGCAGAGGTGTGTGATTAAGGATGGATGTCCTAAGGGTGCTTTGTTGTTTGTTGTGTTAGCACACACCCTTATCTCATCAGCTATTACCTGTCCAATATTGACATTCAAGTTCCTGATTGCACAATAAAGGAGGAGTGCCCTGCTAAGAGTAATGTCTGACACATGAGAACATGGCTGAATGTTGGCATGAGAAAAGGCCATCCAATACTTTGCAAGAGGAGTCAAGTCAGTTCTCCTAATGTTTACCACAACGCCAGTTCTATTCCTTTGAAAATGTCCTCCAGGCACACATAAAACTCTCTCTACATCCTCAAAATCAGCTCCTTCTTCCATACAGAGAGCAAACTGGCACTGCTCACCAGCCCACACAGTATCCAAGAAGTTGTTGATGGAATTAGGATCATACCTGATAGCATGGCCTCTGACATAGCCCAAGTAATTCTCAGCTGGATAATCACCAATCTTTCTTGCATTAGTGTAGAATTCTTTTACCACAGCTATATTGGCAGGTGAAGGGTATGTGGCTAGCTTTCCCCAATCATTCCCTAACAATTGCTCTCCAAATTGAGGAACAAAGTTAGGTATCATTCCCACCTTTCTCTCCATCAGTAACCTCCTATCTTAGACCACCTTGAAGTGCTTCTCATGTTTGCGAGATAGGAACCTACTAGAATGGGGTTGTTCTGGTTCCTTTTCTTTTCTTTTGGATGCCATGGTCTTAAATCTTTTGCCTGAAGAGGATGCCATTCCTACATCAAACACAGATACCAAACCACACAACATGTTGTTAATCATTAGTAAAAACACAGAAAACACCTTATTTCGAGGCTAAACCACCGCTGAGGGTCAAAATCACCCTTCAGCGCCACCAGTGTAGCAATCCAGAACACAATTCAGCAAAAATCTGTTATCTGTCAGAGTACCGCTCAGCGGTAATTTACCCCTCAGCGGTAAATCTGCAGATTCTTGAAAATTTCGTTTTAACCTGTCCTAACTCCACGCACATGCAATTTTCAGTTTTTCAGATCAAAATCATTCAGTTTAATCGGTTCAAACTTCAATTAAATCATCAAATCATGCATGGAAATCAAAACCCCTAAAGATTCATGGTTTAACAATCAAATTCAAATTCAAGAACCCTAGAATGAAAAATGCTTGACTTACTTGGGTGGAGATGCTAGATGAACTGAGAATGCTTCCAAGCTATGATGCTCTCTCTTCCTACCCCAAAGTTAGATGGAATTAGTGATAAAATGAGTGAAAGAGAGATTTTTTCAAGAGGGATGAGGGAAAAGTTGTAGAGAACCTTTGAAAAAGTATGTAGGAGTGTGTGTGCAAAGAAAAATCTGAAAAGAGACACTAATGCGCAGCTTAGGGTATAAAAATACCCTAATGGGCTCGGGTCCCGCTTAGGGGCAACCTAAGCCCAATCTGCGACACTACCGCTCAGCGGCACTTTCGGAAAGTGCTCTTCTTCTTCCTAGCTTAACCTAGGTGCCTTCTACCCATGCCTCTCACTTACTCCCTGCAATAATATGGTCAGATTACTCATGCAAAATCCTATCATGCAACTACAGCAGAACAAACAAAAATATAATCAATCAACTGGGTTGCCTCCCAGGTAGCGCTTGTTTAACGTCACGAGCCTGACCCAACATCCACCAACACCCATCAGTAGGTGCAAAATTTTCTTACCAACACCCATCAGTAGGTGTAACAAACCTATTATCCTTCAGTGGATACTTAACCACCTAGCATCCTTCAGTAGATGCTATATCCCAACAAAATATTTACAGAAATAATATCCAAAAGTTCAAAATTACATCACCAAAACAAAAATTAAAAGTCCTTAAATCACTGGGTTGCCTCCCATAACGTCACTAGTTTGACCCAATAAAGTTCAAGTTCCTTCTTCCTGGTTGATGTCCATATTCCACCAACTCCTCAACTGCTTCCTGTGTACTGTTTTGACTCTTCTAGAATATGGAGACTCTATCTCTATCATCTCCTTTTCTTTATAGCCTTTCACAACCCACAATTTGTTTTTGACTCTCACAGGTGTACCCAGTTGGAGTTGTTCTTTCATCCAGTCATCAGGAACTTTCCTTCCTCTTCCAGTCTTCTCTTTTTTCGGTACCTGAAACAATAAAAAGTGCTTACCTTTAACCTTGGGCTTTTCATCTTGAGAGCTAGTCATGAGTACATCTTGAAATGCAGCTTTATGACTAGCTTCTTCCTCCTGCATCTGCCTCTCATCTTTGAAGACATCTACAACAACTCTCTCTTCTCTGTCTTGGAGCACCACTATACCTTCGTTCACATCAATGATAGCTTTGGCCGTTTTCATAAACGGTCTTCCAAGAATAATGGGTATCTTTTCAGTCTCCATCTTCATCACCACAAAGTCTACCAAGAACTGGAGTTTGCCCACACAAACTATAATATCTTCTGCTATTCCACAGGGTTCCTTTGAAGATCCATCTGCCATTACTAAGTTAACCTTTACAGGTTTCACATCAACATCACCGATCTGCTCCAGTAAAGAATAAGGTATCAAGTTAACACTTGATCCTAAATCGAGTAAGGCTTTGTTTATCCTCTTTTTCCCTATTGTGCATGGAATGGAGAAACCTCCTGGATCTTTTGCCTTTAGAGGGAATGACTCCTTTTTAACAGCTTTATATTTTTTTGTATCATCCTTTCTACGTCTTTTCCTTGTAGAGACTTCTTCTTCAGGTTTAGTATAAACTGCAATTTGTTGTAGTATCTGATTCCAAGGTACATCATTGTCCACCATCTTGAATAATTCTGTAAAATCAAATTGCTTCTTTTGATTCATTGGAAAAGGAAAAATATCATTACTCTCTATCTCTCTTCTCTCTCCTTTCTCTTTTCTCTCTTTTTCTTTTTCTCTCTCTTCTTTTTCTTTTTCTCTCTTTTCTTTTTCTTTTTCTCTCTCTTCTTTTTCTTTCTTTTCTCTCTTTTCTTTTAACTCAACTCTCTCATCATTTTCTTTCTTTTCTCTCTTTTCTTTTAACTCAACTCTTTCATCATTTGTACTCTCCACCACTTTGCATTCTTCCCTGGGGTTAACCTCAGTATTAGCCCCAAAATTTTTATTTGGCCTCTCTTCCAATTGCTTGGTAATCTAACCCATTTGAGTCTCCCAATTCTTAATAGAAGCCTCAGTGCTCTTTTGAGTAGACTCAGTTTTCTGTATGAACTGATTAAGAGTCTCTTCTATCCTTATTGACCTTTCATTTAGTATAACCATCTGTTGCCATAAGGTTGGTTGTTGCTGTTACTTATTGAATTGCCCAGTTTGTCCAGCTTGCCCAGTTTGTCCGTGACCAATGCTTGGGTGTGGTTTCCACCCTTGATTAAAATTCCCCTGACGGTATTGATTGGCCATGAAGTTTACATCTTCTAATGCTTCTACTGGAAAAGCGCATTGACCATTGATATGGTCTCCTCCACATACTTCACACAACTGTGATTGAGCCTGTGCAATAGTCTTTAACTCTTTTGGTAGTTGTGCAAGAGTTTTCGTAAGAGTCTCCAGTTGTTGAGTTAGTATCTTATTTTGTGCTAGCAAGGTATCATGGGTTTGTAATTACATAACTCCTTTTTGTTGTATAGGCGCTCCTCTTTCACTGTTGAGCTCATTGTCACTAGTAGCCATATTATCAATGATTTCTGTAGCTTCCTCTGGAGTTTTCCATTTTATATTTCCTCCTGCTGAGGCGTCAAGCATCATCTTGGTTTGTGGACCAAGACCTCCAAGGAAGGTTAGGACTACTTGCACATCATCAAAGCCATGCGTGGGTGTTTTTCTTAATAAGCTTTTATACCTGTCCCATGCATGCCCCAGTGATTCTTCAATGCCTTGCCTGAATGATGAGATCTCTTGCTTTCCTTTATTTACTTTTGATTGTGGAAAGTATTTGTTTAGGAACTTGGTCACCACTGCTTCCCACTCTGTAAAACTTTCTTTTGGAAAAGAATTTAACCAAAGCTTAGCATTGCCTCCTAGTGAGAATGGAAACAAGCTAAGTTTGATTGCTTCATCCGACACCCCATTTATTTTCACCGTGTTGCAAATCTCATTAAAAGTTGTGAGGTGCTCATATGGGCTTTCGTGAGACAACCCATTAAATTGATTACTCTTCACCAGTTGGATTAATGCTGGCTTAACCTCCATGTTGACTGCATTGACCCTTGGTCTTGCTATGCTGTTAAAGTGTTGAGGTTCAGCTATATTGGTGTAATCTGCAAGAGTTCTTCTGGCATTATTATTCTCCATATTTTCTGTGCTATGGTTAGAACCTTGTGGTGATGGTTGTAATAGAGTTTCCGAAGGAGGAAAAAGTTCTCTAGATGTACGGATTCTTCTCCTCCGTCTACTCTCGTCTAAACCTTCAAAAAGAGGTTCTGCAGTTTTCTTGCTTCTAGTTCGGATTGCTTCCTGCATACACAAGAAAACAAAACCCTAGAAAAATTTGTTAGCACAAAAAGATATAAAAGAAGATATAAGATAAGAGATAAGAAGATAAAAACAGAAAATAAAATAAAATAAAATAAAATAAAATAAAATAAAATAAAAATAAAAACCAAAAGATAAAAACAAAAAATAAAAACAGAAATTCAAAATTCGAAATTTAAAATTCAAAATTCAAAAACAAGTCAAAGATAATCAATAATCACACAAATAAACCAGTTAAACCACGAGTCCCCGGCAACGGCGCCAAAAAAACTTGATGACAAATTTATGAACACCGAAAAACGGCGCCACAAACTTGTTGAACAATCGGCAAGTGTGACCGAATCGCATCAAGTAATAAAACAAGGTAAGACCAAGTATCGTTTTCCCAAAGGACTCACGGCCTAGTTTAGCTATGTGATTTGTTGATTATTTAAGACTTAAGAACAAATTGATTATAGGCCCAAGCCCAAAAATAGTGCCGCTCAGCGGTAAACTACCGCTCAGCGGTAAGTGCGTGAGTTGTTTTCTTCCCCTCAGCGGCCAAATCACCCCTCAGCGGATCCAACGTGACTGCTTTAGTGCCGCTCAGCGGTAAACTGCCGCTGAGCGGCAATTGCGGCTTCTCCTTTTGCACTTTTTGATGTCTTTTCTGATTCCATCTCTGTCCTTCTTCACTTCTTTCACCAAATTCACCTTAAAACCTGCACAAAAACATTGAAATCAAGCATAAACCTGTCTAACTCTCTTATTTCTAAAAATATAACCAAAAGCATGATTTCAAGCTAGTTTCTAAGTGTTAAAGGTTGCTTTTAGTATCAATTTTAAGCATGAAAATAACAGTTTTTCAACTGTTATCATTTCACCATGAATATCTCATGGTGAACTAAACTTCTTTTGTTGTTGGGGAATCAATGTAATCCTTTTGAAACTCTCATGTATTGAATTTGTTCTTTAATATATATGCTTTCTTTCATTAATTGTTAGGGTTTTTCTCCTATGCTTAATGCTTGCATTGTTTAACTCATTCATAGCATGATAATTGGTTTTGTCGATATGGACACATACAGGGAAATCTAGATATGGAGAATCTCTTCCAATAGTAGTATAAACCTAGACATAGGAATATGATAGTTGATTGCCTTTAAGCTTTTGTGGTTTATAATGCATGAATAATTGCTAGGGAGACAAGACATTGTAAACTAGTGATTGTGATTAGGCTTTCTTCGCCAAGACATCGGGGTTAAGGTAATTTAGAGAGTGACATTAACATTAATGAAGAAAGATGAATTATTGAATACATGAGAGTGAATAGGATGAAATTGATAAACCCCAACAACATACTTATCATATATTTCAATTCACGTGTTTTGCTTCTTCTTTTCCATTGATCAATACATGCATTCATATTTACTTTTCATTATTTTGCATTTAAACCTACAAGAATTTGGTCACAAGTCTTAGATAATCAACAAATCACATAACTGTCTAGGCCGTGAGTCCTTTGAGAAAACGATACTTGGTCTTACCATGTTTATTATTTGATACGATTCGGTTACACTTGCCGAGGGTTAAACAAGTAGTCTTTTTTGTATATTTCACTATAACTCATAAATAATAAATTTATTCTATAATAGAATTGAATATGAAAGGTGAAGTTGAGGTCAGCAAGAATAATTTTTCAAAAGACCTATGATGGAAGCAGCTCCACCAGTCACAATAGAGCTTTCCTCGACTCAGCAGGATGCAGCGGATTGGGAGAAGTTGATGGATGATTTGGTCACTCAAGGTGTTCGTTGAAATGTTTTGTGAGGTATGGTGGTGTGCATGAAGTTCGTCCAGCTCAGGAGGCCTTCCAAGAGGGAAGGAAGCTAGAGGAGGATGATGCTAAAGTGGCACAAGCAAGTGAACTCGAAGTCAGAGTGGCTGGAAGAAAATCAGCCGCATTTGTCTATTACATTCAAGTTGAATTTACAAAGAGGAGAGTCTCTCTTTTATAGAAAAGAGATGACTCTGAAGTGCCCAACAAGTTACGAAAATGGCAAGATACATGTGCTAGAAATGCTACCAAGCATGATTTACACATTCCATACAAGAAAAGCATTTAAAACGTGCTTAAAAATTAGGCGTTGATGAGTGGTAGAGGCTGTTTGGTTGGCTTCCTTTCTTTTCCTCCTTTGCTTCCCTTAGCTCACCAAGCTTCTTTGGCTGATTGGCTATGGTTTCCAAGCCTTATTTTTGTCCTACAAAACAATGTAAATGTATTTAGTAAAGTAATCATTCTAAGACTTAGAAAGAAAAGATCCTTTAGTTTAAAAGTCCTTATTCAACTTCCCTTTCTTAGTCTTAGTGTTAAGTTGATACTTCTTTGGATGGGAAGTCCCTAAATGGGTTGCCATCATTCCCTCCCTCTTTAAAAATGATTTGTTCTCAAATTAAAAAGAAAGAAGCATAACTTTGGTTATTGCTTTCCTTCGGGATTGATGAACAAATTTTCAATCCCCGAATATGGAGTCAAAAACTTCTTAACCCTCGACAAGTGTAACCGAATCGTATCAAGTAATAAACCTGGTAAGACCAAGTATCGTTCTCCCAAAGGACTCACGGCCTAGACAATTATGTGATTTATTGATTAATTAAGACTTGTGAACAAATTGTTGTAAGTTTCAAATGCAAAAGACTGAAAAGTAAATATGTATGCATGTGATGATCAATAGGCAAGAAGAAACAAAACACGTGAATTGAAATATATGGATGAATATGTTGTTGGAGTTTATCAATTTGATCCTATCCACTCTCTTGTATTTAAGAATTCATCATTCTTTTCATTAATGTTAATGCCACTTTCTAAATTACTTTAAACCCGATGTCTCGGCGAAGAAAGCCTAATCATAATCACTATTTTACAATGTCTTGTCTCCCTAGCAATTAATCATGCATTATAGTGAACAGAAGCTTAAAGGCAACCAACTATCATACTCCTATGTCTAGGTTTGTAATATACTGTTGGGAGAGATTCCCCAGATCTAGATTTCTCCGTATGTGTCCATATCGACAAAACCAATAATCATGACATCGAATGAGTTAAACAATGAATGCTTTGAGCAAAGAGGAAAAATCCTAACTATTAATGAAAGAAAGCATGTATCATAAAAATGATCTTGAAGAACAAATTCCATACAAGAGAGTTTCTAAAGGATTACATTGACTCCCCAAAAACAATAAAAGTTTAGTTCTCCATCGTCATGGAAGAACCAGATGAACAATGAAATGAAAGAATGGAAGAGATAGAAAAACCCGAGAAAGAGAAGAGGAGAGCCGTCACCATCTCCAATTCTACCCCCAAGGGGTGAAAAGTATGTTTCTGCTTCGTTCCCAGCCAAAGATACAAGCCCTAGGATGTCCTAAAGCTTATATAATATTCTAAAAAATACAGAAAAGTAGGCCCAAGCCTAGAAAAGTGCCGCTCAGCGGTAATATCGCGTGACGACTTCCCCTCAACGGCTTTTCTTCCCTCAGAGGTGCCCACGGGTGTTTGAGAGTGCCACTCAGTGGTAATTGGCGCTGAGCGGTACTTGCGATTTCTCTTCTTTTGCACTTTTCATGTCCTTTTCTGATTCCATATCTATCCCACTTCACTTCTTTCATCAATTTCATCTCAAAACCTGCAAAAACAATGAAATCAAGCATAAAACCTGTCCAACTTTCTTATTTCCAACAATTCAATAAAATCACGAGTTCAAGCTAATTTCTAAGTCATAAAGGTTGTAATTGAAGTCAATTTTAAGTATAAAAATAACAGTTTTTCAACTGTTATCAGGGATCAAATGTATATCTACAAAAAATAGCAAACATTAGTATGATTGAAAGGATATAAGAAAAAATAAGAAGACAAAATGAAGGCCTTTTGACAAAATTTTTAGTAGAAGTAGTTTTGGCCTTTAATTCATATTTTCTTTCACTTTGTTTTGAACATTCCCCGTGATGAAATGAAGAAACAAAGTGATATTTTTGTGAAAAAGAGTCAATGTAGGTACCTGTGAGTGAATAATTTAACAACATGCATACCTTCTTCTCCTTTCTCTTTTCTTGAGGAGATGGGTGAACCAACCTATGTTTTTCCATTCTTTCTTTTTCATTTTTCAATTTTATTTTTATTTCATCCTCTTTCACTTGTTTAGGTGTAAGAGGAATCAATGTGATTTTCTTTCCTTTCTGGAGAAAAGTTATTTTGTTGGTGTAACCATCATGAGTGGAGTTATGATCATATTTCCATGGCCTACCGAGTAATACATGGCCAACATCCATTGGAACAACATCACATAAAACTTTTTCTTCATAGGTGCCAATGGATATTGGTATGGTTACTTGTGTGTTGACTACTATTTCTTCATCCTCTTTTATCCACTGAAGCTTGTAAGGCTTGGGATGAGGAATAGTAGGTAAGGCCAATTTGTTCACCACTCTAGAACTACAACAATTGGAAGAGGAACCACTATCCACAATCAAAGAACAAGTGTTTTAAAAACTTTTACATCTTGTGCGGAATAGGTTCTCTCTTTGTGATTGTTCTAGTTCTTTAGATTGACTTCCAAGAAGTCTTCTTAGCAATAATAACTCTCCTTCACAAGGTAAGGCTTCTTCCTCAGAGATGGAAGTATCTGAATCACTAAAAGAATCATCATCTTCACTTTGATGTTCTAAGAGATAAGTAGAAATTTTGTGAGGACACTCAGAAGAATAATGTCCTCTCTCTCCACACTTAAAACATTTGATCTCCCTACCCCTTGTTTCCCTTGAAGATTCTTTGTGAGAGGTATTTCTTTCTCGCTCTCTCTCTTTCTCTCTTTCTTTTCCTCTCACTCTCTCTTTATGTTTTTCTTTTTCTTTTTCTTGAGGTTCCTTATACCTCGATGGACTACCCTCCCTCTTAGGATCTTTCCTATATATGGAGGTGGTAGGGGAAGTCCTTCTAGTGGAAACTTTTCTTCTATTTTGTTCTTCCACTCTCACACATTGCTGAACAAAATCATTGAGATCTAGGTAAGGTAAAAGCTCTACCGTATCACAGATCTCATAGTTAAGGCCACTTTGAAACCTAGCTATGGTGAATATTTCTTCCTCTTTAATGTCAGCTCTTAACATGAGTAATTTCATCTTCTATCAATATTCCTCGACACTCATGTTTCGCAATTGGAGTCGATGGAGCTTGTTCATGATCTCCCTGGCATAGTAGGCTGGGTCATGTCTTTGATGCAAGACTGCCTTTAGTTCATTCCAGTACTGTATGGTGTAGTCACCTTGCATCCTTTGTTCTCTAGTTACTGATGTCCATCAGTATCGAGCTGCGCCTTGAAAGGTCAAAGTTGCTAAGGTAACTCTCCTCCTATCATCAATGTGGTAACACTAAAAAATTTGTTCTACCTTCATCTCCCACTAAAAATACTCTTCTACATTATCTCGGCCATAAAAGGGGGGAAGGTCAAGTTTTGGTTCCACATAATGATCTCTATGATTGTGGTGTCTCCTATGTTGATGTTGATAGTAGTCATACTGATGACCACTATGTTGATCACTATGATGTGAATGATCACCATGATCATGGTGTTGCCTATGAGAGTTCTCAGCATGATTGGAACCTTTGTGATTGAGAGTGAGGTTAGTAACCATTTGATGAAGCTCATTTAACTCAGCTTGAGTTCGAGTAAGTTCGGCTTCGGTCCTATTGAGTTGAGCTTGGGTTCTAAGAAGTTCCTCACTTAAGTGTACATTCTCTGGATCATTACGGATAGTACCTTGTACACTAGAGTGACTCATACTTGTGAAGTGAGAAAATATTTTCACAAAAGTTTGAAAAACTTGCACAAGTAGAGAATCTAAAAACTTTTCACAAACTTTGTTAGATTTTTTTTTGTGAATGATTTCTAGAAAGATTCTAAAGGTAAAATAAACCAAATAGCTCCACGGAAGGAGAGGTGAGTCACAAATGGACAAGCTTAAGAACCTTGTCTCCTAGCCAGAGTGTCTTTGGTTGTTTCTTACCTTGGTTTCTAGGTAGAAATCTTTCAAAAGCTTTTTGAATGCAAGATGGAAATGTACCTAGAAACCAAATGAAGGTTTAGCTAAATGAAACGTGCTCCTATGTATCAAGGAGACGTAAAACAAAAATAAACGGTCAAGCAAAATTAAAGAAAGAATGCAAATGGAAAGGGAGAATGAGACACGACCCTAAGTGAAAGTGAAAGTGACACTTGGAGCCACTTGACACACTTTCACACTAAGATGTGAAGACTAGACTATTACAATGTTTAATTGTGCACTTTGAATTGCTTGAAAAGCATTTTTCCAAGCCAGTTTAAGTTTTAAATGGAAAAACAATTAAACCTCAAAGTTTCCGTGATACAAAATGGTAAGTTTCTTTGAAACAAAGCTTAAAATGTTACAAAATGAAATGCTGGAAAAATCTGCAATAGTGTTGGCCAAAACTGGGTGGAAAATTATGGTGCAAAGTGTTGAAACGTTACTTAATTTATGAGCAAAAGTGCCACTTTAGGTTGCAAGCTTGTATCCAATTTAACACATCTTCCACTTCCTAAGATGCTACCCCCTTGGAGCAAGGTATCTGATAACGGTTGAAAAATCGTTATTTTTATACTTAATTTTGATATTAAAAACACCCTTTATGACTTAGAAACTCGCTTGAAATCATGCTTTTGGCTAAAGTTAGGAGAATAAGAGAGTTGAATGGGTTTTATGCTTATTTTTCCTTGTTTTGACTGAAATTAAGATGAATTGGATGAAGAAGTTGAAGTAGCAAGGAGTTGGAGTCATGAAAGGCTGGAAAGGTGGCACATAGGAACCATTGTTTCACGCCTGGGTGCCACCGCTGAGCGCCAGTATGGAAGTGTATTAACCCTTGGCAAGTGTAACCGAATCGTATCAAGTAATAATAAATGGTAAGACCAAGTATCGTTTCCTAAAGGACTCACGACCTAAACAGTTATGTGATTTCTTGATTAAATTAGACTTGTGAATAAAGTCTTTTATATTTAAATGCAAATACTAAAAAGTAAATATGAATGCATGTATTGATCAATTGAATAAAAGAAGCAAAACGTGATTGAAATATATGATGATGATGTTGTTGGGGGTTTTCAATTCATCCTATCCACTCTCATGTATTCAAGAATTCATCTTCTTCATTAATGTTAATGCCACTTTCTAATTTACCTTAAACCCAATGTCTTGGTGAAGAAAGCCTACTCCTAATCACTAGTTTATAATGTATTGTCTCCCTAGCAATTATTCAAGCATTACATTCGCACAGAAGCTTAAAGGCAACCAATCCTCCTATTCCTATGTCTAGGCAATATTACTATTCGAAGAGTTCCTTCATGTCTAAATTTATCTATATGTGTCCATATAAATAAAATCAATGATCGTGCAATTGAATGAGTTAAACAAAGCATGCATAGAGTATAAAAGAAAAAACCTAATGATAACAGTTGAAAAACTGTTATTTTCATGCTTAAAATTGATACTAAAAGCAACCTTTATACTTAGAAACTAGCTTGAAATCATGCTTTTCTTCATATTTTTAGAAATAAGAGAGCTGGACAGGTTTATGCTTGATTTTAGTGTTTTTGTGCAGGTTTTAAGGTGAATTTGGTGAAAGAAGTGAAGAAGGAGAGAGATGAAATCAGAAAAGACATCAAAAAGTGCAAAAGGAGAAGCCGAAGTCACCGCTCAGCGGCAGTTTACCGCTGAGCGGCACTCAGGCATTCACGGGAGATCCGCTGAGGGGCAAAATGGCCGCTGAGGGGAGAAAACAAGACACGCACTTACCGCTGAGCGGTAATTTACCGCTGAGCGACACTTTAATGGGCTTGGACCTAAGTTTTTGTAATTTACGAATGGTATTTAAGCTTTAGGGTTTCCTAGGGTTAGGTATCTTTGGCTGGAACGAAGCAAACACTCTCTTTTCCACCCCTTTGAAGGAGGATCTTGGATGCTGAGGCTTCCTCTTCACCTTTTTAGGGTTTATTCTTTCATTCTTTCATTGTAATTCATCTAGGTTCACCATGAATATGGTGAACTAAACTCTGTATGTTTGTTGGGGAATCAATGTAATCTTGTGAAACTCTCATATATGGAATCTGTTTTTACATCTTTTAATTAAGACTTATGCTTTCTTTCATCATTAGTTAGGGTTTTTCCTCTTTGCTTAATGCTTGCATTGTTTAACTCATTCGATGCATGATTATTGGTTTTGTCGATACGGGCACGTACGGGTGATGGACAAATTTGTAAGCACCAAAATATGATGTCACAAACTTGTTTCACAATCGGCAAGTATGACCGAATCGTTCAAGTAATAAAACTTGGTAAGACCAAGTATCGTTCTTCCCAAAGGACTCACGGCCTAGTTTAGTTATGTGATTTCTTGATTAGCTAAGACTTAAGAAAACAATAATTGAAATTTTAATATGCAAGACGAAAATAAACATGTATGCATGAATTGATCAATGGCAAAGACATAAGATAAACACTTTCAATGGATTAAATGAATGAATATGTTGTTGGGGGTCAATTTCATCTCATCCACTCTCATATATTTTAGGAATTCCTCTTTCAAATCATCATTGTTAATGCCACTCTCTAATGTACCATTCTAGATGGCTTCTCCCTAATCAAATAGTTCATACAATTCCTAGCATTCCTAATGATTAGTTCATGAGTGCAGGAGCTTAAGGCAACCAATATAATATTGTCAGTATAATATTGGGAGAAATTCCCCGGATCTAGATTTCCCCGTACGTGTCCGTATCAACAAAACCAATAATCATGCATTAGAATGAGTTAAACAATGCAAGCATTGAGCAAAGAGGAAAAACCCTAACTAATGATGAAAGAAAGCATATGTCTTAATTCAAAGATGTACTCAACAAATCCATATATGAGAGCTTCAAGAGATTACATTGATTCCCCAACAAACATACAAGGTTTAGTTCACCATATTCATGGTGAACCTAGATGAATAACAATGAAAGTATGAAAGAATAAACCCAATAAAGGTGAAGAGGTAGCCTGAGCATCCAAGATCCTCCTTCAAAGGGGTGAAAGAGAGAGTGTTTGCCTCGTTTCTGCCAAAGATCCCTAACTAAAGGACGTGCAAGCCCTTATATACTAATCTAGAGTTACAAAAGATTACAAAAGCCCAAGCCCAAAAAGTGCCGCTCAGCGCCATTTACCGCTCAGCGGTGGTTACGCGTCTTCTTTCTTCCCCTCAGCGGCCATTTGCCCCTCAGCGGTTCCAACGCCACCTCTTGAGTGCCGCTCAGCGGTAGTTTGCCGCTGAGCGGTGCCTTCGACTTCTCTTTTTGCACTCTTTCTTGTCTTTTCTAATGTCCTCTCTCTCATTCTTCACTTCTTTCACCAAATTCACCTCAAAACCTGCACAAAAACACTCAAATCAAGCATAAACCTGTCCAGCTCTCTTATTTCTGAAAAGATAAACAAAATGCATGATTTCAAGCTAGTTTGTAAGTCTAAAGGTTGCTTTTAGTATCACTTTTAAGCATGAAAATAACAGTTTTTCAACTGTTATCAACGGGGAAGTCTAGATCCGGGGAATTTCTCCCAATATGATATTGGTTGTCGTTAAGCTCCTGCACTTATGAACTGATCATTAGGAATGCTAGGAATTGTATGAACTCGTGATTAGGGAGAAGCCTTCTAGAAAGGTACTTTAGAGAGTGGCATTAACAATGATGATTTGAATGTTGAATTCCTAAAATATATGAGAGTGGATAAGATGAAATTGACCCCCAACAACATATTCATACATTAATATCATTGAAAGTGTTTATCTTTTGCTTTTTGCCATTGATCAAAACTTCATGCATACATGTTTATTTTCTGTCTTGCATATTAAACTCCAAATATTTCGTCTTTAAGTCTTAGCTAATCAAGAAACCACACAACTAAACTAGGCCGTGAGTCCTTTGGGAAGAACGATACTTGGTCTTACCAAGTTTATTACTTGAACGATTCGGTCACACTTGCCGATTGAAAAACAAGTTTGTGACATCATAAATTGGTGTTCATAAATTTGTCCATCAAGTTTTTGGCGCCGTTGCCGGGGATTTGTGGTTTAACTGGTTAATTTGTGTGATTATTGATTATCTTTGACTTATTTTTTTTATTTTTTTTTTATTTTTAAATTTCGAATTTTTTTTATTTTATTTTATTTTATTTTATTTTTCTGTTTATATTTTTTATTTTGTATTTTATTTGATTTGATTTTATTTTATTTTTCTGTTTTCTATTTTTCTGTTTTCTGTTTTTATTTATTTTTTTTTTAATTTCGAATTTTTTTTTTATTTTCTGTTTATATTTTTCTGTTTGTATTTTATTTTATTTTGTTTTATTTTCTGTTTCTATTTTTATTTTTCTGTTTTCTGTTTTTATTTCATCTTCTTATCTTTGATTTTATATCTTCTTTTATATCTTTTTGTGCTAACAATTGTTTTTAGGGTTTTGTGCCTGGTGTCTGCAGAATGCAATTTGGTCAAGAGTTTAACTATAGGGGCACTCAATTCTACCAAAGTAATCTCAACCAATGGTGGGAACCTCACTCAAGCATGGATCAAAGCCAATTTTGGCAAGCTGCTGGACAATTTGAGAACCAACCACAACAACAATGGCAGCAACAACCCTTTCTATCAGGAAGTTTGGATAGGTTGGAGGACACCCTTCAACGATTTTTGAAAAATTCCGACTCTACTCAGAAAAGCATTGAAGAATCATGTAAAAGAATGGAGATGCAACTTCGTCACATTAGTCAGAGATTAAATGATGATGTTAATACTGAAGTTAACCTTAAGGAGGAAGGGCAAGTCATTATCACTGAAAGTGACAAGATTCTTGATGAGGAAAAATTAGAGGGAGATGAGGAAAGGGTAGAGAGAAAAGAGAAAGAAGAGTTGAGTGAGAAAGATAACGATGAAGAAAAAGAAAAAGAAGTGGTTGAGAGAGAAG
Organism: Vigna umbellata; assembly: GCF_029865625.1. Taxonomy (NCBI): domain Eukaryota; kingdom Viridiplantae; phylum Streptophyta; class Magnoliopsida; order Fabales; family Fabaceae; genus Vigna; species Vigna umbellata. Next base: position 36,814,049 of record NC_142171.1, read on the forward strand.
AGAGAAAGAAAATTTGTGTGAAAATAAAGAAGTTGAGGAGAAAAAGAGAAAGGAAGAAAAAAATAAAAGAAGAGAAAAAGAGAAAATTTAGGGAGAGAAAAAGGAAGAAAAAGAAGATGATAGGAAAGAAGAAGAAATCACATGAAAAATCACATCCTCATCTAAAGAAGAATCATAGGAAGGAAAAGAAATTTAAGTGCTTTATGGAAATCTTCAAGAAATTGGAGATTAAAGTTCCTATGATTGAGACACTGCAACAGGTTCCTGGTTTGATTAAATTTCTAAAGAAGTTCAGTAGAAAGAAGAAGAAAAAGAAGATGGAACTTGAACTTTACTGAGTCAAGCTAATGACGTTAAAAGAGCGCTTGCTGGGTGGCAACCTAGTGGATTTAAAGACTTTTAGTTTGGTTTGTAATTTTTAATTTGTGAACATTATTTTTTGTAATTATTTTGTTGGAGATAGCATCTACTGAAGGATGCTAGGTGGTTAAGTATCTACTGAAGGATACTATGGATGTAACACCTACTGATGGGTGTTGGTAAGAAAATTTTGCACCTACTGATGGGTGTTGGTGGATTTTGGGTCAGGCTCGTGACGTTAAACAAGCGCTACCTGGGAGGCAACCAGTTTGATTGAATATTTCTGTTTGTTTATTTTAGTTAGGGTTTGCATAAGCATTTTAAACATTGAATTGCAGGGAATCAGTGAGGGGCATGTATGGGAGGCACGTAGGTTAAGAAAAGAAGGAGAAGAACACATCACGAAAGTGCCGCTGAGCGGTACTTTACCGCTGAGCGGTACTCTCGCAGAATGGGTTTTAGTTCCCCTTAGCAGGACCCGAGCCCATTAGGGTATTTTTAAACCCTAAGCTGCGTATTCTTTCATACTTTCAGACTTTTCTCTGCACAAACACTCCCACATACCTTCTCCAAGGTTTTCCACATCTTTTCACTCTTCCCTCTTAAGAAAATTTCTCTTCCACTCACTTTTTCACTAGTGTGCCATCAAAGTTTGGGGTTGGAAGAGAGCATTCTAGCTTGGAAGCATTCTCATTACATCTAGTATCTCCACCCAAGTAAGTAAAATGCATTTTGTTCATTCTAGGGTTTTTGATTTTGAATATTATTATCAAAGCATGAAGATTTAGGGGTTTTGATTTCTTTGCATGATTTGATGATATATTTGATGTTTGAACCGATTAAACTGCATGATTATGAACTGGAAAACTGAAAATTGCATTTGGGTGGAGTTAGGAAAGCTTTAAAACAGGTTTTTCAAAAATCTGCAGAGTTACCGCTGAGGGGTAAACTGCCGCTGAGCGGCACTCTGCCAGATTTGGTTTTTCTGGTTTTTTGTGTTATGGAATGTGGTACTGGTGGCGCTGAGGGGGAATTCTGGCCCTCAGCGGTGGTTTAGCTTCGAAAGGAGTTGTGTTCTGTGTTTTACTAATGATTAACATCATGTTCTGTGGTTTTGTATTTGTGTTTTGAATGTAGGAATGGCATCCTCTTCAGGAAAAAGATTGAAAACCATGGCAACCAAGAGAAAGGAAAAGGAACCAGAGCAACCCCACTCTAGCAGGTTCCTCTCTAGGAAACATGAGAAGCACTTTAAAGTGGTTCAGGACAGGAGACTTCTGATGGAGAGAAAGGTTGGAATGATACCTAACCTTGCTCCTCAATTTGGAGAGCAAGTTTTAGGGAATGACTGGGGAAAGCTAGCCACTTATCCTGCACCTGCTAACATAGCTGTGGTTAAGGAATTCTACACCAATGCAAAGAAGATTGGTGATTATCCAGCTGAGAATTATTTGGGCTATGTCAGAGGCCATGCTATCAGGTATGATCCTGATTCTATTAATAACTTTCTGGACACTGTATGGGCTGGTGAGCAGTGCCAGTTTGCTCTTTGCATGGAGGAAGGTGCTGATTATGAGGATGTGGAGAGAGTACTATGTATACCTGGAGGACACTTCCAAAGGAATCGATCTGGCTCAGTGGTTAACATTAGGAGGACAGATTTGACTCCTCTTGCAAAGTATTGGATGGCGTTTTCTCATGCCAACATTCAGCCATGTTCACATGTGTCAGATATTACTCTCAGTAGGGCATTCTTCATATACTGTGCTATCAGAAACTTGAATGTTAATATTGGGCAGGTGATAGCTGATGAGATTAGTGTGTGCGCCAATACTTCAAACAACAAAGCACCACTAGGACATCCTTCTTTGATCACGCACCTTTGCAAGATAGTTGGGGTGGACACTTCTGCTCCACCTTTTGAGAGGCCAAGAAAAGCTATTGATGAGGCCTACTATAGACAGTACTGTGGAGGTGAGGATGCAGCTCAGCCAGTTCCACCACGCCGGGCTCGTAGAGAGAGAGGGCCAGCACAGAGCCAGACATCTGCTGATACACATGAAGCATAACCATTCCAGATGAGGGACATGTATATGTCTCTTATAGGAGCTCAGTTGCAGTCCATTCACAGAGGGCAGGTGGCCACTGCTGAGATGATTGTGGGGATGTATGATATACCTCCAGCCCACAGGTGGACTATGGATGAATTCCATAATGTGGTAGCTTGGCCAGAGGAGCCAGTGCATGGAGGAGGAGCTGGAGCAGCTGAAGCTTCAGCTAGAGAGATGGAAGAAGATGAAGCTGATAATGATGATGCATTTGAAGATGATGAAGATGAAGAGGAAGAGGAAGATACAGAGGACAGCTTAGACTGATGAGGAGCTGAGATAGCATTTACTGATAAATGCTATCATATGATTATGCTTTTGTGGTTTAAGTTTTCTGAACTTATTTGTTTTTGTTTTTAGATTAGGGTTTGATGTACTCTATTTGAAACCTGGTTTCTTGTGATGGTTTGCTATTAACTGTGATTGTGTGATAAGTAATACTGAATGATGCCTATGATTAATTGATGTTGAGATGATGTGCACATTAAAATGCTTATATAGGTGATTCACAAGCTTTGTGAACAAATGCATGATATCATGATTGTGATTGTGAAATTAAGCAGGATGTGTATGTCAAATGTGAATGAGCTTATATGTGAGATTTTGAGCTCCAGAGTTGTTATTGTTGAATGCTATTACTTTGAAAGCATGAATGATTTTGCCCAGGTTTTCTATGATTGAATCAATTGCTTGTTTTGCATCATATGATCAAGGCCGTTTGTTGGAAACCTTTTTATTGGCCAAATTTGTAAAAATTAGCCCACTAGAAGAGAACACTTTGTGTTCAATCCTTTTGAACCCTTAGCCTTGAACATACACTGAAACCTTTGATTGAAAAATCTTTACCTTGAGTTAAGTAGAAGATCTTGTGTGGTATTGTTAAATGTTCAAGTTTGGGGTTGTTGGGAAAACATGAAAAGCATTGAGCTAAGAGCTAAAAAGTAAGAATATGCATAGAAAAAGAAAAGAAAAGAAAAAGAAGCAAAGCTCAATGCAAAGGCAAAAGAAAGTTGGGAAAGAATAAGATGATTGTGTTATATGATTCTCTTAACTCAAGGATTTTGTGATCCAGAAAAACCAATTTTCTTGTTAGCCCAGCCACATTATAAGCCATAGAAAAGTCCTTGTGATGATGCATGCTTGTGAATGTTTTTGATTGTGGTAAAATGAAAGGCAAAGTTGATTCATGTGACATTGTGATAGTAGAGTGAATGAGTGATCATCTCTTATACACTTGAGTGTGAGTGAAACACTTGACTTAGTGAGGAAATATCACATGAACACATGAACATCCATGCTTAATTGATTGATCATTCATGAAAATAGCATTTGTTGGAATTTAAATGACTTTGTGAACACTAAAGCATGTGCACATCTTGATTGAACTCTTGGTCATAAGTTTGAGTGAAGTTTTTACTTATCTTGAAAAGAAGATTTTTGAATGAAGTGAACCATCATATGAATTGGTTTAAAGATGGAGTTACATCTTGTTTGCTTGAGGACAAGCAAAGTTCTAAGTTTGGGGTTGTGATAACAGTTGAAAAACTGTTATTTTCATGCTTAAAATTGATACTAAAAGCAACCTTTATACTTAGAAACTAGCTTGAAATCATGCTTTTCTTCATATTTTTAGAAATAAGAGAGCTGGACTGGTTTATGCTTGATTTTAGTGTTTTTGTGCAGGTTTTAAGGTGAATTTGGTGAAAGAAGTGAAGAAGGAGAGAGATGAAATCAGAAAAGACATCAAAAAGTGCAAAAGGAGAAGCCGAAGTCACCGCTCAACGGCAGTTTACCGTTGAGCGGCACTCAGGCATTCACGGGAGATCCGCTGAGGGGCAAAATGGCCGCTGAGGGGAGAAAACAAGACACGCACTTACCGCTGAGCGGTAATTTACCGCTGAGCGGCACTTTAATGGGCTTGGACCTAAGTTTTTGTAATTTACGAATGGTATTTAAGCTTTAGGGTTTCCTAGGGTTAGGTATCTTTGGCTGGAACGAAGCAAACACTCTCTTTTCCACCCCTTTGAAGGAGGATCTTGGATGCTGAGGCTTCCTCTTCACCTTTTTAGGGTTTATTCTTTCATTCTTTCATTGTAATTCATCTAGGTTCACCATGAATATGGTGAACTAAACTCTGTATGTTTGTTGGGGAATCAATGTAATCTTGTGAAACTCTCATATATGGAATCTGTTTTTACATCTTTTAATTAAGACTTATGCTTTCTTTCATCATTAGTTAGGGTTTTTCCTCTTTGCTTAATGCTTGCATTGTTTAACTCATTCGATGCATGATTATTGGTTTTGTCGATACGGGCACGTACGGGGAAGTCTAGATCCGGGGAATTTCTCCCAATATGATATTGGTTGTCGTTAAGCTCCTGCACTTATGAACTGATCATTAGGAATGCTAGGAATTGTATGAACTCGTGACTAGGGAGAAGCCTTCTAGAAAGGTACTTTAGAGAGTGGCATTAACAATGATGATTTGAATGTTGAATTCCTAAAATATATGAGAGTGGATAAGATGAAATTGACCCCCAACAACATATTCATACATTAATATCATTGAAAGTGTTTATCTTTTGCTTTTTGCCATTGATCAAAACTTCATGCATACATGTTTATTTTCTGTCTTGCATATTAAACTCCTAATATTTCGTTTTTAAGTCTTAGCTAATCAAGAAACCACATAACTAAACTAGGCCGTGAGTCCTTTGGGAAGAACGATACTTGGTCTTACCAAGTTTATTACTTGAACGATTCGATCATACTTGCCGATTGAAAAACAAGTTTGTGACATCATATTTTGGTGTTCATAAATTTGTCCATCAACTAGACTGATGTGGGCTACTGAGGGACGACGGGTGACGGGAAGGGTCGTGGCTAGGTCGGAGGGACAGTGGAATGAATGTTTGAAGCATCAGGCAGCGCTCTCATGACCAGGGACTTGAAGTTTGTAAACTCTGTTCTCAAGTTACTATAATTTTCTCTCAAATCATGATTTTCCTAGTGGAAGAAGAAGGTTGGTGTTTTCAGAGTACCTTCTCTTGATGTTGTATAGTTTCCAGCAAGTTGTCCTGCACCGTACACTCGTTCCTTTTTCTTCCCACCAACGACATCGACCCAACTCTAGGGTTTGAGGCCAGGTGCTCCTTTACCATATCCAACTTTGGTCACCCGCATCCTGGAACATTTTGAAGTTCCACTAGAGGATGAAATATCTGTCCCATCTACTAGGCATTGGATAATATCAGGAGGAGTCATACAATCATTTGGATTGACCCAAAATGCTGACAACAGATGGGTGCACAGAAATTCTCCTCATCCACCTCAACCTCAAAATCAACCACCTCCTCAACTACAACTACCACCAGTTCGTCAACAACAAACTAGTAGATTTGATGATGTCATGAGGGGGATAAACGATCTCCGAACATTTTTTGGGGACAACTTCAATACACTCAATGAAAGCATGAATGCAAGATTTGAACAATTGGAGCTGAACATGGGTGACCGCTTCGATACTATTGATGCTCGAGTTGAGCATGTGGAACACGACATTGAGTATATGCGTCGTCATTTTGGTCCACATGGTGGATCATCTTCCTAGATGCCTTTCAATTTGTACTGTCCTTTTCTTTTAATTTTAGCTTGTTCCTTATGTAATGCACTTTTAATTCAATAAAATACTACAAATTTCATTTCTCATTTCATCTTATGATTTTCTCTTACTTCTATTACATAAAATCATATCCTCTTCCTATACAAAACAATAAATCACAAGTAATCAACAAAAATGCGTGCTTACACAAATTCATATCAATACACTTAATAAACTTCAAAATACGCACCACAATTACAATACAAAATTTCAAAAACCAACCAAAAACACACTGGTAATCGATTACAACAACCTTGTAATCGCTTACCAGAATGAATCTTGCACCAAATACAACCTGGTAATCGATTACAGAAGTGTTGTAATCGGTTACCAGTGGGTTTTTGGCATACTTATTTGAAGTCGTGCAGGGTGATTACGATTTCAACACTCTGTAATCAATTACCATTACATTGTAATCGATTACGGTCATCAGAAGTCGTTTTTGGGGTGCACGACTTCACCATTGTACATATGAACAGTGTGAAGTCGTGCAGGGGGGGCACGACTTCTTCAATTGAAGTCGTTTGGGCCCCCCACGACTTCCCCATTTTCGTAATTTTGGTTGAATTTGCCCATTTTTGTAATATTATAGGCAAATATGCCTAGTTTGGTGCAAAAACCTCATTATAGATTACTGTCATCCCACCTTGCTTTAGAATTACCTGTATTGGACTCACCCATTCACTGTCAGAGATTGGATAAATAATGCCAACTTCCAAGAGCTTCAATACTTCTTTTCTAACCACCTCCTTCATGACATGATTTAGCCTTCTCTATGGTTGAGCACTCGGCCTATAGTCATCTTCCATAAAGATCCTATGCATGCAATAAGTTGGACTTATACCTTTAAGATCTGAGATTGACCACCCAATAGCTTCTTTGTTGGCTTTCAATATTTCTACCAACTTTTCTTCTTCTTCAGGAAGCAAAGAATTACTGATGATGACTGGCTTTGTTCCATCTTTTTCTAGAAAAACATACTTCAAATGTGATGGTAACATCTTTAATTCTAACTTCTTTGCTTTGACTTCTTGTTTGGTATCAATTGTCTTAAACTTAGCATCCTCCACAGGAATCTCCTTCAATGTCTCCAAATTCGTCATACATTCATCAATCAATTTCTCTTCTTCTTCATTTAAGTCTTCACAAGCATCAATAAGAGTTTTCTCTAGCAGAGAAGAATAACGTACCATCCTTTCTTGCACCATACAAACTTCATCAAGTATATCAAGTTGAAAACATGCTTTATCATCTTTAGGATGTGTCATGGCTTGGAATACATCAAAATTCATTTCTTCATCTTGAACTCTCACTTTAAGCTTACCATTCTTCACATCAATTAAAACTCTAGCAGTCTTCATAAATGGTCTCCCAAGAATGAGAGGCACATCTCCATTCTCCTCCATCTCCATTATAACAAAATCCATTGGAAATACAAATTTGTCAACCTTTACCAGCACATCTTCAACCCCCCATACGGATATTTAAGAGACCCATCTGCCAATTGGAGTGCCATTCGAGTGGGTTTGAGTTCCAACCCTCAATTCTTTTGAACATAGAAAGCGACATTAAATTAATGCTAGCTCCCAAATCAATCAATGCCCTTCCAACTTTCAACTCTCCTATGGTGCATGGAATAGTGAAGCTCCCTGGATATTTAAGCTTAGGAGGTAATTGTTGTATGATTGCAATGTAGTTACCTTGCACTTCAATGGTCTCCTTCTCAATGTATTTTCTTTTCTTTGTAAGGAGTTCCTTCAAAAATTTTGCATATGATAGTATCTGTTGCAATGCTTCAGAAAAGAGAATGGTAATCTCTAGTTTTTTAAACATCTCCATGAACCGCTCCAACTGTTTTTCTTTCTCCTTCCTTGAATAAGTCTTTGGATAAGGAAGTTTCTTTTCTAACTCTCTTTCTTTTTTTCTCTCATCTACCTCTTCTTTTTCTTTTTCTTTTTTCTCTCATCTTCCTCTTCTCTCTTTTTTTCTTTCTCAACCCTATCTTTCCACTCAAGTGTTTCTTCTCCACTCTCCTTTTCTCTCTCTTTTCTCTCTATTTTGCTCTCCTCTAACACTCTACCACTTCTTGTTACAATGGTTTTACATTTTTCCCTCAAAGTACTCTTTTCATTCTTTTCACAATCTTCCATCTTGTTGACCACTCGCCCAAGATTCATCTTCATACTGTTAAATGCAACCTCCACATTCTTACAATAAGAGACGCTCATTTTCATGAATTGCTGGAAGGTATCCTCCAATTTTTTGGTTTTCGCATATGGAGTAGGTTGTGGCTGCCAGTGTTTCTGCTGCCATTGAACCATTGAAATATTATATATCTCTTGAGGTAATAGAGAAAGCTTCTTTGTCACTTCTTCCAACTGCTGAGTTATGATTTTGTTTTGTGCAAGCAAGGCATCATTTGATTGCAATTGTAGAACTCCCTTCTATTGAATTGGAGCTCCTCTCTCATTATGAATCTCGTTGTCATTAGTAGCCATGTTATCAATCAATTCAGTGGCTTCCTCTGGGGTTTTGCATTTGATATTGCCTCCAGCTGAGACATCTAGCATCAACTTGGTTTGTGAACCTAGACCTCCAAGGAAAAGAATGACTATTGTTGCCTCGTCAAAGCCATGAGTGGGCGTCTTTCTCAACAAGCTCTTGTATCTATCCCATGCTTGAGCTAGCGTCTCCTCCATGCCTTGACTAAAAGAAGAAATCTCTTGCTTCCCTTTGTTGATTTTTGATTGTGGGAAGTATTTGTTTAGAAACTTTGAAACCACGGCTTCCCATTCAGTAAAGCTTTCCTCTGGAAAAGAATTCAACCACAACTTAGCATTGCCTCCCAATGAAAAAGGAAACAAACTAAGCTTTATTGCTTCATCCGGCACACCATTGATCTTTACAGTGTTGCAAATCTCGTTGAATGTGGTGAGATGCTCATATGGACTTTCATGTGATAGCCCATTAAATTGATTGCTCTTCACCAATTGTATCAACGCCGGTTTCACCTCCATGTTTGCAGCATTGACCCTCGGCCAATGCTATTAAAGTAATGAGGGCCAACAACATTGGTGTAATCCGCCAGAGTACGTCTACCATTGTTCTCTTCGGCCATATCCTTAGTGCTTTGGTTGGACCTTTATGGTGAGGGTTGTAGAAGTGTTTCCGGAGAAGGAAATAGTTCTCTAGAAGTTCGAATTCTCCTCCTCCTTCTACTTTTGTCCAAGCCTTCAAGAAGAGGTTCCGAAGTTTTCTTGCTCCTAGTCCTAATTGTATCCTGCATACACAAGAACACAAAACCCTAGAAAAAATTGTTAGCAAAAAAAGATAGAAAAGATAAACTAAAAAGATAAAAAGATAAAAAAAATAAAAACTAAAAAGATAGAAAGATAAACAAAAAGATAAAAAGAACAAAAAGATAAAAAAAATAAAAATCAAGTTAAAGTTAATCAATAATCACACAAATAGAATAGTTAAACCACGAGTCCCCAGCAACTGCGCCAAAAACTTGTTAACCCACGACAAGTGTAACCCAATCGGATCAAGTAATAATAAATGGTAAGACCAAGTAGCGTTTCCCAAAGGACTCACGGCCTAAACAATTATGTGATTTGTTGATTAAATTAGACTTCTGAACGAATTCTTGTAGATTTAAATGCAAATACTAAAAAGTAAATATGAATGCATGTATTGATCAATTGGACAAAAGAAGCAAAACGTGATTGAAATATATGGAATGATGATGTTGTTGGGGTTTTCAATTAATCCTATCCACTCTCATGTATTCAAGAATTCATCTTCTTCATTAATCTTAATGCCACTTTCTAATTTACCTTAAACCCAATGTCTTGGTGAAGAAATCCTACTCCTAATCATTAGTTTACAATCTCTTGTCTCCCTAGCAATTATTCATGCATTACATTCGCACAAAAGCTTAAAGGCAACAAATCTTCCTATCCCTATGTATAGGCAATATTACTATTGGGAGAGTTCCTTCATATCTAGATTTATTTATATGTGTCCATACAAATAAAATCAATGATCATGCAATTGAATGAATTAAACAAAGCATGCATAGAGTATAGAAGAAAAACCCTAACAATTAATGAAAGAAAGCATATGGATTAAAGAACCAATTCAATACATGAGAGTTTCAAAGGATTACATTGATTCCCCAACAACAATGAAGGTTTAGTTCACCATAATTCGACTAAAGCCTTATGTAGCTTCCTAAAGATTACAGCAAAGTGGTCCAAGGCCAATAGAAATGGCGGTCAGTGGTAATTACCGTTCAGCGGTAAGCGTAATTCTTCAGTTGACGCTCAACTGCAGTTTTGCAGCGGTGACTATGGGTCTTCAAAGTGCCGCTCAGTGGTAAAAGTGGCGCTGAGCGGTACTTTCAGCTCTTCTTTTGTGCACTTTTTCTTCCTTTTCTGAATCCAACTCCTTGCTACTTCACTTCTTTCATTCAATTCATCTTAAAACCTGACAAGGAAAACCAAGCATAAAACCCATCTAACTCTCTTATTTCAAAAACATAAGCAAAAGCATGATTCCAAGCTAGTTTCTAAGTCATAAAGATTGTTTTTGATGTCAAATTTAAGTATAAAAATAATTGTTTTTCAATTGTTATCACTTAGTTACCTCCCAATAGGCGCTTGTTTAACGTCACGAGCCTAACACCATTATGCTCAAAGGTACACCAACTTCATAACTGTGGAAAGATGCTCAATCTCCCCACCCAGATAATGCTTGAGACGTTGCCCATTAAACACCCAACTTCTTTGTGGATCATCAAAAGTTGGATCTGTCAACTCAATCGCCCCATGCGGTTAGAAGTCCTTAATTGTGAAGGACCCGTACCACTTAGACTTATATTTTCCAGGAAAAAGCTTTAGCCGTGAATTGAACAATAATACTTGATGCCCTGGATGAAAAACCTTCTTTACTAGCTTCTTGTCATGATAATTTTTTTTGTAATTCTTAGAAGAATCATAAGCATGCAAACACATCTCTTCCAGCTCAAGAATTTGCCTTCTTCTATTAGTAGTGTCAAAGGGATCAAAATTTAAGAATTTTAATGCCCTTAAAGCCTGATGCTCCATCTCCACTTGTAAATGACATATTTTTCCATAGACTAACTAAAAAGGCGATAACCCTATAGTAGTCTTCATTACAGTCTGGTATACCCAAAGTGATCATCTAGCTTCTGAGACCAATCCTTCCTTGATGAAACAACTGTCTTCTCCAAAATCCTCTTTATCTCCCTTTTAGAAACCTCAGCTGGCCCATTTGTCTCACACCATAATGCTTGAGTACTTTTGCAAGTTGAGCATTACAAAAATGAGATCCTCCATCACTGATGAGCACTCTAGGAACCCCAAACCGAGCAAAAATATGCCTTTTCAGAAATTTAATAACAGTGTTGGCATCATTTCTAGGACACGCAACTGCTTCCACCCACTTAGTCACATAATCAACAGCCACCAAAATATATTCATGATTAGAAGATGGTGGAATAGGTCCAACAAAATCTATCCCCAGCAATCAAAGACTTCAACCTCCAAGATGCCCTTTAATGGCATTCCATGTCTTGTTGAGATGCTTCTAGTTCTATGACATTTATCACAATTTCTAGATTGATTATGAGCATCCTTAAACAAAGTAGGCCAATAAAATCCGGACTGAAGAACCTTTGCAGCTATTCTCTCCCCATTAAAATGCCCCTCATAAGGTGAATCATGACAATGCCAAAGAATTCCTCCAGCTTCTCCATTAGTAACACAACGCCTCTAATAACGATTGAATATATTGTTATCTGTGATCAATTTTGATATTAAACGCACCCTTTTTGACTTAGAAACTTACTTGAACTCATGTTTTTGCTTTAGCTTTGCAAATAAGTGAGTAGAGGTTATACTTTATGATTTTATAACTAAATTCCCTTTATTTTGTAACTAATAATGTGCCTAGAAGAATCTCCAACAATATATAGAGCTGTGTAGAGTTGAATACTCTATAAAAATAACCAAAACAGCCAAAAAAAGTGAGTTTTGGAATGCTACCGCAGGGGCTGAGCACCAGTTTCAGTCCCGTACCACGCTTGGGCGCCTTTCCAAGGGCGCTGAGGACCAGTTTTCTCGTAGTTTTGCCCGGGTGCCCTAAATCAGGGTGCTGAGCGTCAGCGTGTTGGGCTTGGACCCGTTTTCTGTTATGTTTTTGTTCTATTTAAGGACTTGAATGTCCTAGGGATTGTATCTTTTGATTGCTTGAGCACAGAAAAACATTTTTTACCTCTTTGGGGGCAAATTTGGGGATGTGACAACTCTCCTTTTCTCTTTCTAGGGTTTTTCTATCTCTTCCATTCTTTCATTCCATTGTTCATCTAGTTTCCCCATGACAAGAGGGAACTAAATTCAATTTGTTATTGGGAAAGATATAACCTTTTAAACTCATGTATTTTGAATTGATTATGATTTATTTATGCTTTTTTCATTAATTGTTAGGGTTATTCTTCTTCGCTCTATGCATTGTTATGTTTAACTCATTCATGGCATGATTATTAGTTTTCGTGATATGGACACATACGAGGAAACCTAGATCTGGAGAATTTTTCCCAAAAGTAGTAGTGCCTAGACATAGGGATATGAGTTTTGGTTATCTTAAGCTTCTGTGCATATGTAATGGCGAATTAATTGCTAGGGAGACAAGACATTGTAAACTAGTAATTAAGAAAGTGATATTAACATTAATGAAGAAGATGAATTCATACATGCATGAGAGGAAACTTGGTGAAATCTAAACCCCAACATATTCATCTCATATTTTCAATATCATCCATTCATCTTTGTGTTTAGCCTCAATTGATTAAATTGCATTCATGTTTATTTTTATTTCATTTGCATTCAAAACCCCTAAATTGTTCTTTTCTCCTTGCTTGTGACTTCAACATTTACTAATCGGGATAGATGATCAGCAATCACATTCTCACTGGCTTTCTTGTCACGAATTTCCACATCAAACTCTTGTAGTAAAAGTACCCATCTAATCAAGTGTGGTTTAGAATCTTGCTTGGTTAGTAAATACTTTATAGTTGCATGATCCGTGTAAATCATCACTTTAGACCCAATGAGATAAGATCTAAATTTCTCCAAGGCATATACTGTAGCAAGAAATTCCTTTTATGTAGTTACATAATTCAACTAGGCTTCATTCAAAACTTTGCTTGCATAATAAATAGTGTGAAAAACCTTCTCTCTTCACTGGCCAAGCACAACACCTATAGCATAATCACTAGCATCACACATTAACTCAAAGTCTTGATTCCAATCTGGAGCTACAATTATGGTGCAGAAACCAGCCTCTTCTTCAGAGTATCAAAAGCCTTCATGCATTCATCATCCATCACAAAAGGAACATATTTGATAAGGAGATTGCTTAAAGGTTTGGCAACCTTGGAAAAATATTTAATGAATCTTCTATAAAACCCGGCATGCCCCAGAAAACTCCTTATTCCTTTCACATTAGTAGGTGGTGGAAGTTTCTCAATGACTTCCACTTTTGCTTTGTTAACCTCAATTTCCTTTGAAGAAATTTTGTGTCCCAAAACAATACCTTCAGTCACCATAAAATGACACTTTTCCCAGTTAAGAACAAGGTTTGTCTGCATACATCTTTTAAGAACACTATCCAGATTAGACAAACTCACTTGAAAGGAATCACCAAACACCGAAAAATCATCCATGAAGACTTCTATGCATTTTTCTATCATATCTGCAAATATTGCTTGCATACATCTTTGAAATGTAGCTGGCACATTACATAATCCAAATGGAATTTTTCTATAAGCAAAAATACCAAAAGGGCATGTGAAAGCTGTCTTTTCTTGGTCTTTTGGATCTACCACAATTTGATTATACCCTGAATAACCATCCAGAAAGCAATAGAAAGCTTGTCCTACTAATCTCTCGAACATTTGATCCATGAAAGGAAGAGGAAAGTGATCCTTCCTTGTAGCCTTATTCAACTTTCTATAATCAATGCACATCCTCCATCCAGTAACCGTCCTAGTAGGTATAAGCTCATTCTTCTCATTATATATAACTGTCATCCCACCTTTCTTTGGCACCACCTACACTAGGCTTACCCATGCACTATCAGAAATAGGGTATACAATACTAGCCTCCAGAAGTTTCAACACTTCTTTTCTAACCTCCTCTTTCATTACAGGATTCAGTCTTCTTTATGGTTGAGCAACTGGTTTATACTCATCTTCCATGAATATTTTGTGCATGCAATAAGTAGGACTTATACCTTTGAGATAAGAAATTGACCAACCAATAGCTCCTTTGTTCGCTTTTAATACTTTCACCAACTTTTCTTCTTCTTTGGCAGATAAAGAATTACTGATGATGACTGGTTTATTCCCACCTTCTTCTCAGAAAATATACTTTAAATGTGGAGGTAACATCTTCAATTCCAGTTTCTTTTCCTTGACTATTTCCTTGGGATTGATCTCTTCAACTTTGACCTCGTCATAAGGGATTTCTTTTAATGCGTCTAAGTCAGTCAAACATTCATCAATCAATTTCTCTTCTCCCTCATTCAAATCCTCACATGCATCAATGAGCGTTTTCTCCAAAGGTGAAGAACAATGCAACATCCTCGCCTTGATCATACATACTTGATCTAATGTGCCAAGATGAAAACATGCCTTATCATCTTTTGAATGAGACATGCTTCGAACACGTCAAAATTCACTTCTTCATCTTGTACTCTCACCTTGAGTTTGCCATTCTCCACATCAATTAAAACTCAAGCTGTCTGATAACGGTTGAAAATATCGTTATCTGTGATGTCATTTTGATACTAAATGCACCCTATTTGACTTAGAAACTTGCTTAACTCATGTTTTTACTTTAGTTTTATGAATAAGAGAGTTGAGGTTATACTTGATGATTTATCACTAAATTCCCTTTATTTTGTAGGGTATTGGAATGATTTGAAAGAAGAGTTAAAGTACCAAAGAGTTGGAATGCAGAAAAGTCGACAAGAATGCAGAAAAGTCAACCAGAATGTAGAAACGTTAACGAGAATGCAGAAAAGTCAACTAGAGTGCAGAAAAGTCAAGCTGAGCGTAGAAAAAGGGCGTTGAGCGCTAGTTTGAGTGTCGTTTTATGCCCGGACGCCCTTTTAGGGGCGCTGAGTGCTAATTAGTACAGCAGGTGACGCTTGGGCGCCCCACTTAGGACGCTGAGCGCCAACGAAGTGGGCTTGGACCCGTTTTCTTTTATTTAGTGGGCTTGGACTTGTTTTCTGTTATTTTTCTGGTCTATTTAAGGAGTTGGAGGTCCTAGGGAATATATCTCTTTATGGCATAAGCATAGAATCACACATTTTGCTCCTCTAGAGGCAGATTTGGGGATGTGGGAGTCTCCTCTTCATTTTCTAGGCTTTTTCTATCTCTTCCTTTCCATTGTTCATCTAGTTTCTCCATGATTAAGGTGAACTAAACTTTATTTGTTGTTGGGGAAGATGTAACCTCTAAACTCTCATGTATTGAATTGATTTATTTTATAAATCTTTACTTCATTAATTGTTAGGATTTTTCCTCTACGCTCTATGCATGCTTTGTTTAACTCATTCAATTGCATGATTATTGATTTTGTCGATATGGAAACATATGGGGAAATCTAGAACTACGGGAATTCTCTCAAAAGCAATATTACCTAGACATATGGATAGGAGAGTTGGTTGCCTTTAAGCTTCTGTGCGAATGTAATGTATAATTAATTGCTGGGGATACAAGATATTGTGATCTAGTAATTAAGAGTAGGCTTTCTTCACCGAGACATCGGGTTTAAGGAAAATTAGAAAGTGACATTAACATTTAATGAAGAAGAAGAATTCTTATATGTATGAGAGTGAATAAGTGAAATCTAAACCCCAACAACATATTCATCTCATATTATCAAAATCATCCATTCACTTTTGTGTTTATCCTCAATTGATCAAATTTGCATTCATGTTTATTTTTTGGCACTTTGCATTCAAAACCCTCAAAATATAGTTTTTAGTCTTAATTGGTTAAGCAAAAGCACAATTGTTTAGTGTCATGAGTCTCTTGAGAAATGATACTTGGTCTTACAATTTATTATTACTTGATACGGTTCGATACACTTGCCGATGTATTAACAAGTTTTTGACTCTGTTTTCGGGGATTAAAAATTTATTTATCATTGTCTTCATAAAGGGTTTCCCAAGAATGAGAGGCACATCAATGTCTTCTTCCATCTCCATGATGACAAAAACCACCGGAAATAAGAATTTGTCTACTTTCACAAGCACATCTTCAACCACCCCATACGGGTATTTAAGAGATCTATCCGCTAATTGAAGGGTCATCCGAGTATACTTGAGTTTCAACCCTTCAATCTTTTTAAACATGGAAAGCGTAATTAAGTTGATACTGGCTCCCACATCAATAAAGCCCTTCCAACAACTAACTTCCCAATACTACATGGAATGGTGAAGCTTCCTGAATCTTTAAACTTAGGAGGTAATATTTTCTGTAAGATAGCACTTTAATTCCCTTACACTTCAATAGTTTCCTCTTCAATGTATTTCCTCTTTTTCGTGACAAGTTCCTTAAAAAATTTAGCAGATGAAGGCATTTGTTGCAGTGCCTCAGAAAAAGGTATGTTAATCTCCAATTTCTTGAAAGTTTCCATAAAACGGTCAAATTGTTTTTCTTTCTCCTTCCTAGAATATTTCTTTGGATAAGGAAGGAGTTTTTCAAACATTTTTTCTTTTTTCTCTTATCCACAACTTCTTTTTCCCTCCGCTCATCTTTCTCCTTTTATTTTCTCTCACTTTCTTTGTTTTCACTCAACCTCTCTTTTTCTTTTCTCTCTATTTTTCTCTCATCTAACACCCTGCCACTTCTAAATATAATGGCTCTACGCTCTTCCCTAGGAGTAACTTCAGTATTAGCCCCAAAATGTTCAATCTTCTTAACTAGTTGACCAACTTGTGTCTCTAACCTTCTAATTGCAGCTTCAGTGCTTTTGTGATTAGATTTGGATACTTGCATAAGCTGTTGAAGTGTGTCATCTAGCTTTGCCATTCTGTCAGATAAGGAAGGTTGTTGTTGCCACTGTTGTTGTTGTGGTCTATTTAATTGCCCAGCTTGTCCTTGACCCATGCATGAGTGAGGTTTTGTTAACACTTCAACAAGTGTACCGAATCGTATCAAGTAATAATAAATGGTAAGACCAAGTATCGTTTCCCAAGAGACTTAAGGCCTAAAGAGTTAGGTGATTTCTTGATTAATTAAGACTTGTAAACGAAATTGTTGTGTTTATGTTACGGAAAAATAAACATGAATGCAAGTGTTGATCAATTGGATTGAAAGATGCAAAATTTATTAATGTAGAATATGGAATGATTATGTTGGTGGGGTTTTTAACTTATCCTATCCACTATCATGTATTTATGAATTCATCTTTCTTCATTAATGTTAATGTCACTTTCTAATTTACCTTAAACCCGATGTCTTCACACAGAAGCTTAAAGACAATCGATCCTCCTATTCATATGTCTAGGTAATATTGCTTTCGGGAGAATTTCCCCAGCTCTAGATTTCCTCATATGTGTCCGTAATGACAAAATCAATAACCATGCAATTGAATGAGCTAAACAAAGCATGCATAGAGTATAGAGGAAAAACCCTAACAATTAATGAAGTAAAGCATATATAATCAAGAATCAATTAAATACATGAGAGTTTCAAAGGATTACATCGTTTCCCCAACAAATATGGAGGTTTAGTTCACCATAGACATGGTGAAACTAGATGAAAAGAATGAAAGATAAAACCCTAAAAGTTGAAGATCGGAACTTCCGCATCCAAAATCCACCTCCAAGGGGTGAAAGGAGTGTAATTTCGCCTCTTTCTGTCCAAAGATACCAACCCTAGGTCTCATTAACCCTTATATAGTTTATTAAAAATTACAGAAAATAGGCCCAAGCTCAATTAAATGATGCTCAACGACACTTTTGGCGCTTAGGGGTAAGTGCGGCTCTTCAAGATGACGCTCAGTTGTAGTTTTGGCCCTCAACGGTGACTGTGGTGCTTCAGAATGCCGCTCAGCGGTAAAATTTGTGCTGAGCGGTGACTGCGGCTCTTCTTTTGTGCACTTTTGCTTCCTTTCCTGAGTCCAGCTCCTTACTACTTCAACTTCTTTTATCTAATTCATCTTAATTCCTACCAAAATAAGGAAAACCAAGCATAAAACCCATCAAACTCTCTTATTTCCAAAACTTAAGCAAAAACATGATTTCAAGCTAGTTTCTAAGTCATAAAGGTTGTTTTTAATATCAAAATTAAGTATAAAAATAATGGTTTTTCAACCGTTATCACAACCCCAAACTTAGAACTTTGCTTGTCCTCAAGCAAACAAGATGTAACTCAGTCTTCCAGCAATCCATACAATGGTTCACGACATTCAAAAACTCTTTCTTTCAAGACAGGTAATTACTCAAATCAGCTCATCAAAAAGAATTCAGTCAAGATGCACACATGCTTTAATTCAATCAAACTCATTAGGGTGTTCACATAGTCACATAGTATCCAACAAATGCTATTCTCATGAATGATCAATTAACTGAGCATAGATGTAATCATGTGTTCATGGAATTATTCCTCACTAGATAAAGTGTTTCACTCAATCACACAAGTGTATATAGAGGTCACTCATTCACTCTACTATCACAATGTCACATGAATCAACTTTGCCTTTCATTTAACTACAATTAAACACACTCACAAACAAGCATCATCACAAGGACTTTCTATGGCTTGTAATGTGGCTGGGCTAAGAAGAAAATTGGTTTTTCTAGATCACAAAATCCTTGAGTTAAGAGAATCATCATTTAAACACAACCATTCTTACTTCTTCCAAACTTTCTTTTGCATTGAGCTTTTCTTTTTCTTTCTTTTCTTTCCTTTTTATTTTGCTTTTCACGTGCTTAGTGATAACAGTTGAAAAACTATTATTTTTATGCTTAAAATTGATACTAAAAGCAACCTTGAACACTTAGAAACTAGCTTGAAATCATGCTTTTGTTTATATTTTTGGAAATAAGAGAGTTGGACAGGTTTATGCTTGATTTCAGTGTTTTATGCAGGTTTTAAGGTGAATTTGTTGAAAGAAGTGAAGAAGGATAGAGATGGAATCAGAAAAGAACTCAAAAAGTGCAAAAGAAGAGAAGCCGCACGTACCGCTCAGCGTCAGTTTACCGCTGAGCGGCACTAATGAACACTCGTTGGCACCGCTGAGGGGTGAAAGTTCAGCTGAGGGGAAGAATTCAACACACACACTTACCGCTGAGCGGCATTATTTTGGGCTTAGGCCCACTTTTATGTAATATTTCAAATAATATATAACCTTTAGGACTTCCTAGGGTTTGTATCTTTGGCAGAGTACGAAGCAAACACACACCTTTCCACCCCTTGGAGGAAGATCTTGGATGCTAAGGCTACCTACTCAACTTTCTAGGGTTCTATCTTTCACTATTTCATTATTGTTCATCTAGTTTCACCATGATTATGGTGAACTAAACTCTTCTTGTTGTTGGGGAATCAATGTAATCTTTTGAAGCTCTCATATATGGAATTTGTGTTTAAACATCTTATTTGAGATACATGCTTTCTTTCATTAATAGTTAGGGTTTTTCCTCTTTGCTCAAAGCATGCATTGTTTAACTCATTCGATGTCATGATTATTGATTTTGCCGATATGGACACATACGGGGAAATCTAGATCCGGGCAAATTCTCCCCAATAGCATATTGCCTAGACATAGGTATATGAGGGTTGGTTGCCTTTAAGCTTCTGTGCTTCAGAATTAATTATTAGGGATGCTAGGAACTGTATGAACTCGTAATTAAGGATAGGCTTTCTTCGCAAGGTAATTTAGAGAGTGGCATTAACATTGATGAAAAGAATGATGCATTCCTAAAATATATGAAAGTGGATAAGATGAAATTGATTACCCCAACAACATACTAATCCATATAATTCATTTCAAGTGTTTGTGTTCTTCTTTCCCATTGATCATCACATGCATACATGTTTACTTTTTGTCTTTTGCATTTGAAACTTATAACAATTTGTTCTCAAGTCTTAAATAATCAAGAAATCATATAACTAACTAGGTCGTGAGTCCTTTGGGAGAACGATACTTGGTCTTACCGAGTTTATTACTTGATACGTTCGGTCACACTTGCCGAGGGTTAAACAAGTTTTTGGCGCTGTTTTTTGGTGTTCATAAATTTGTCATCACTTATCTCAATGGCTTTTATATTCCCTTGTTAGACTTCCCAACAACCCAAAACTTGAACCTTTATCAATACCACAAGATATTCTCAACTCAACTCAAGGTAAAGATTTTCAAAAAGGATTTTCACATCATATTCAAGGCTAAAGGTGCAAAGGATAGAACACATTGTGCTCTCTTTTATGGGGCTAAAATCATGTATTTGGCTAATAAAGGGTTACCAACAAATGGCCTTGATCATATGACACATATAAGCAAGTGATCCAATTATAGAAACTTGGGCAAAGTCATTCATGCTTTCAATGTAATAGCATTCAATCACAAAAACTCTAGAGTTCAAAACATCCCATATAGGCTCATTCAACATTCCACATACACATGCTGCTTAACATCATAATCACAATCACAGAATGCATCTATTCACATAGCTTGTGAACAACCACCTGTATATTAGCATATAGTGCACAATCTCAACATCAATCAATATCCAAGCATCAACAAGCAATACTCATCATGCATAAATCACAAGCAAACCATCATAGCAGATAAAGTTTCACACTGAGTACATGATAAAAACATTTTTAATCCCCGAACACGGATTCAAAAACTTGTTAAGACCTCGACAAGTGTACCGAATCATATCAAGTAATAATAAATGGTAAAATCAAGTATCGTTTCTCAAGAGACTCACGACACTAAATAGTTATGTGATTACTCAACTAATTAAGAGTCTAAAGAACAAATTTTGGGGTTTTTGGATGAAAATGTAGTAAAATAAACATGAACACAATTTGATCAATTGAGGTTAAACACAAGAATGAATGGATGAAGTTGATGATATTTTTGTTGGGTTTAGATTTCACCTAATTTACTCTCATGCATATATGAATTCATCTTCTTCATTAATGTTAATGCCACTTTCTAATTTACCTTAAACCCGATGTCTCGGTGAAGAAAGCCTACTCCTAATTACTAGTTCACAATGTCTTGTCTCCCTAGCAATTAATCATGCATTACATTCACACAGAAGCTTAAAGGCAACCGATCCTCCTATTCCTATGTGTAGGTAATATTGCTTCCGGGAGAATTTCCCCAGTTCTAGATTTCCCCGTATGTGTCCATATCGACAAAATCAATGATCATGCAATTAAATGAGTTAAACAAATCATGCAAAGAGTAAAGGGGAAAAACCCTAACAATTAATGAAGTTAAGCATATATAATCAAGAATCAATTCAATACGTGAGAGTTTTAAGATGTTACATCTTTCCCAACAACAAATAAGGTTTAGTTATCCATCATCGTGGAAGAACTAGATGAACAATGGAATAAAAGAATGGAAGAGATAGAAAAACCCTAGAAAGAGAAGAGGAGAGCCATCACCATCTCTAAATCTACCTCCAAGGGGTGAAAAGTGTGTTTCTGTGCTCAAGCCATCAAAAGATACAATCCCTAGGACGTGCAAGTCCTTAAATAGAACATAAAAATAACAAAAAACAGGTCCAAGCCCATAAAAATAATAGAAAACAGGTCCAAGCCCACGTCGTCGGTACTCAGCGGCACTTTTGGCGCTCAGCGGTAAGTGCAGCACTGGCGCTCAGTGGAATTTGGCGCTCAGCGCAACTTTTTCTGCACTTTGGTTGACTGATTGACTTTTCTACACTCTGGTTGACTTTTCTGCACTCTAGTTGACCTTTCTGCATTTTGGTTGACTTTTCTGCATTCCAACCATTCGGTACTTTAACTCTTCTTTCAAATCATTCCAATAGCCTACAAAATCAAGCGAATCTAACACAAAACCATTAAATTCACCTTCAACTCTCTTATTCACAAAACTAAAGCAAAAACATGAGTTCAAGCAAGCTTCTAAGTCAAAAAGGGTGTTTTTAATATCAAAATTAAGTATAAAAATAACGGTTTTTCAACCGTTATCAGGTTTCCATCCTTGATTGTAATTACCAGGAGGAAATTGATTACCTTGACCCATAAAATTGACGTCCTCTTGGGTCGCTTCCGGCATAGCACATTGACCATTAATATGATCTCCACCACACAACTCACAAAGTTGCTGTTGAACTTGAGAAACGTTCTACAACTCCCTTGGAAATTGAGAGATTTTCCTCATTATAGTGTATAGTGTTTGAGTCATAATCTTATTCTGTGCCAACAGAGCATCTTGAGATTGTAGTTATAGAACTCCTTTTTGTTGAAGTTGAGTTCTTTCACTATGCATCTCATTATCATTTGTAGCCATATTTTCAATCAAATCATAAGCTTCCTCTGGAGTCTTGCACTTGATATTACCTCTAGCTGAGCATCTAACATCAATTTCGTTTGTGAGCTTAGACCTGCAAGGAATAGAATGACTATTGTAGGTTCATCAAAACCATGAGTAGGCGTCTTTCTCAACAAGCCTTTAAATCGATCTCATGTTTGACCTAATGTTTCATCCATGCCTTGCCTGAAAGAAGAAATTTCTTGCTTACCTTTATTTACTTTTGACTGTGGGAAGTATTTGTTCAGAAACTTTGCAACCACGACTTCTCACTCAGTAAAGTTGTTCTCTGGAAAAGAGTTCAACCACATCTTAGCATTGCCTCCCAAAGAGAAAGGAAACAAGCTTAATCTAATAGCTTCATCTGGCACGCCATTGATCTTCACAGTATTGCATATCTCATTGAATGTGGTCAGATACTCATATGGATTTTCATGTGATAATCCATTGAATTGGTTGCTCTTCACCAATTGAATCAAAGCAGGCTTCATCTCCATATTTGCAGCATTAACCCTCGGCCTTGTAATGCTATTAAAATGATGAGGGTCAATGACTGTTGCATAATCTGCCAGGGTACATCTACCATTATGCTCTTCAACCATATTTTCTGTTCCCTGGTCAGATCTTTGAGGTGAAGGGCGTAAAAGAGTCTTAGAAGAAGGGAAAAGTTCCTTGGACGTCTTGTTTCTCCATTTTCTTCTATTGTTGTTCAGACCTGCAAGAAGAGGTTCAAAGACTTTTGTGCTTCTAGTCCGAATTGTACGCTGCATACAATAGAGAACAAATTACTACAACACCCAATTAGCACTAACAAATAGAAAAGATAAAATTAAAGATAAAATAAAAATAAAAGATAAAAATATTAAAAATACAATAAAAAGATAAAGTCTAATCGGTTAAGAATCACACAAAAAGTACAGTTTAAACCACGAGTCCCCGACAACGACGCCAAAAACTTGTTAAGACCTCGGCAAGTGTACCGAATCGTATCAAGTAATAATAAATGGTAAGACCAAGTACCGTTTCCCAAGAGACTCACGACACTAGACAGTCATGTAATTACTTAACTAATTAAGACTTTGAAGAACAATTTAGGGTTTTAAAATGCAAAACAACAAAGTAAATATGAATGCACTTTTGATCAATTGAAGAAAAACACAAAGGTGAATGAATGATATTGAAATTATGAGATAAGTATGTTGTTGGAGTTTAGATTTCACCTAGTTTACTATTATGCATATAAAAATCGTCTTCTTCATTCAATTGTTAACGTCACTTTCTAAAGTACTTAAAACTCAATCCTCTGGCGAAGAAAGCCTATCCTTAATTACTAGACCACAATCGATTGCATCCCTAATAATTAATTATGCATTACGATTAGAAGCATAAGATGACCAATCCTCTTATCCCCATCCCTAGGCAATATTGCTCGTGGTTTCTAGGTATTTCTCAATAAAAAAGAAGACCATAAAATCATGTCATGAACGATCGAAACATAACAAGCATAGAGCAAAGGAGAAAATCCCTAACAATTGATGAAAGAAGCATATATAATTAAAACCACTTCAAATACACGAGAGTTCACAAGGTTACATCATCTCCCCAACAACAAAATTGAATTTAGTTCCCCCTTGTAATGGGGAAACTAGATGAACGATGGAATGAGAATGAAAGATAAACCCTAAAGGCTGAAGATGAGAGGTTCCGCATCCACTTTTGCCTCCAGAGAGTTGGAAAATCTCAATTTGTGTTAATTCTGTCAAAAGATACTCTCTCTAGGTCGAGCAAATCCTTAAATAAGGTTGAATTGGATCATGGGCCAACGTTGAAACTGCCCAACGCCCCTATTGAAGGCAGCCAAGCGAGCTTGCGATGGAGTGGCGATCAGTGTCCCTTGGAGGGCGCCCAGGCGTGAAACATTATAGGAAGATTGGAGCTTAGCGCCCCAAAAAAGGCGCCCAAGCGTAAGTGCGACCTTCTGCAGCCTTCTCTTCTGGTGCTCTTTTTGTCCTTTATGAGTTCCAACTTCTTGACAACTTAACTCCTCTTCCAATTCAGCTCAATTCCTACAAAATCAAGGGAATTTAGTGATAAAATCTTCAAGTATAACCTCAACTCTCTTATTCACCAAAACAATCTAAAACCATGAGAACAAGCAAGTTTCTAAGTAAAAAAGGGTTCATTTGTTATCAAACTTTACTCTCAAATAATGGTGAAATCAACTGTTATCAACTAGATGACAATGTCTTGTATCCCTAATAATTAATTCTGCATTACGATTAAAAGCTTAAGATAACCAAGCGTTCTATCCCTATGTCTAGGCAATAGTTCCCTTGGGAGAAATTCCCCAGATCTAGATTTTCTCGTATGTGTCCATATCACGAAACCAATAATCATGTCATGAATAAGTTAAACATAACAAGCATAGAGCAAAGAAGAATAACCCTAACAATTAATGAAACAAGCATATATCAATTAAAACCAATTCAAATACATGAGAGTTCACAAGGTTACATCATCCCCCAACAACAAATTGAATTTAGTTCCCCCTTGTCATGGAGAAACTATATGAACAATGGAATGAGAATGAAAGATAACCCTAAAAACCGAAGAGGAGAGCTTCCGCACCCACTTTTACCTCCCGAGAGTTGAAGAAGTTTGAATTTATGTCAATTCTGTCAAAATATACTCCCTCTAGGACGTCCAAGTGATAACAGTTGAAAAACTGTTATTTTTATACTTAATTTTGACCTTATACTTAATTTATACTCCCTCTAGCTTGGAATCATGATTTTGCTTATGATTTTGAAATAAGAGAGTTTGATGGGTTTTATGCTTGGTTTTCCTTGCTTTGTAGGAATTTAGATGAATTAGAGGAAAGAAGTTGAAGTAGTAAGGAGCTGGACTCAAGAAAGGAAGTGAAAGTGCTTAAAAGAAGAGCCGCAGTTACCGCTCAGCGCCACTTTTATCGCCGAGCGGTACTCTGAAGTCTCGCAGTCAACGCTGAGGGGCAAAACTATAGCTGAGCGTCAAAATAGAAGAACTGCACTTACCGCTGAGCGCTAATTACTGAGCGCCATTTAGTTTGGGCTTGGGCCTATTTTTTGTAATTTTTAGGAATCTATATAAGGTTTTAGCCGCATTAGGGTTATCATCTTTGGACAGAAAGAGGCGAAATCACAATTTCTTCACCCCTTGGAGGAGGATTTGGGATGCTTAAGCTCTTTTCTTCAACTTCTAGGGTTCTATCTTTCATTCTTTCATTCTTTCATTGTTTTTCATCTAGTTTCACCATGTCCATGGTGAACTAAACCTTCATTGTTGTTGGGGAACCGACATAATCCTTTGAAACTCTCATGTATTGAATTGGTTCTTTAATCTATATGCTTTCTTTCATTAATTGTTAGGGTTTTTCTTCTATACTCTATGCATGATTTGTTTGACTCATTCAATTGCATGATCATTAATGTTATTTGTATGGACACATATAAGTAAATCTAGAACTGAAGAAATTCTCCCAAGAGCAATATTGCCTAGACATAGGGATAGGAGGATTGGTTGCCTTTAAGCTTCTGTGTGAATGTAATGCATGAATAATTGTTAGGGAGACAAGACATTGTAAACTAGTGATTATGAGTAGGCTTTCTTCATCGAGACATCGGATTTAGGGTAAATTAAAAAGTGACATTAACATTAATGAAGAAAGATGAATTCTTGAATACATGAGAGTGGATAGGATGAATCAGAAACCCCAACAACATAATCATTCATATTATACATCAACCGTTTTTGCATCTTTCCAGTCCATTGATCAAAACTTTGCATTCATGTTTATTTTTCATAGTTCAACAACAATATTTTCGGTTACAAGTCTAAGATAATCAACAAATCACATAACTGTTTAGGTCGTGAGTCCTTTGGGAAACGATACTTGGTTTTACAATTTTATTATTACTTGATACAATTCGTTACCATGTCCTTATATACAACTGAATAGGATAATGGGCAGTCGTTGACACTGCTCAGCACCCCTACTTAGGATGCCCAAGCGAGAGGAGTGGCGCTCAGCGCCCCAGGAAGGGCGCCCAGGTGTGAAACGATACTTGAAGATTGACACTCAGCGTCCATGAAAGGGCACTCAGGCATGGGTGCGAGACATCCTATGCTAAGGACCTAGGAAAGGGCACCCAAGCGAGGTTGCGGCCTTCTAGATCCTTCTCTTCTGGTGCTCTTTATGCCTTTCTGAGTTCCAACTTCTTGACAATTTAACTCCTCTTCCAATTCATCCTAGTTTCCTACAAAATCAAGGGAATTTAGTGATAAAATCCTCAATTATAACCTCAACTCTCTTATTCATCAAAATAAGCTAAAAACAATCAAGGGTTATCAACAAGAGTCAAGCCAAGTGTTAAGACTCCAGCAAGTGTACCAAATCGTATCAAGTAATATAAAATTGTAAGACCAAGTACCGTATCCCAAAGGACTCACTGCCTAAACAGTTATGTGATTTCTTGATTAAATAAGACTTGAAAACAAACTCTTTTAGGTTTAGAATGCAAATACTAAAAAGTAGATATGCATGCAATTTGATCAATTGAACAAAAGTGCAAAGATGAATTGGTTTGATATTATGGAATGAATATGTTGTTGGGGTCAGATTTCACCTAGTTTACTATCATGCATATTTGAATTCTACTTCTTCATTAATGTTAATGTCACTATCTAAAGTACTTAAAACCCGATTCCTCGGTGAAGAAAGTCTATCCTTAACTATTAGTTCATACGATTCATAGTATTCCTAATAATTAATTCTATGGAACGGAAGCTTAAGACAACCAGAACTCATACCCTCATTCCTAAGCAATACTGTTTTTGGGAATAATTCTCTGGATCATGAATTGTAAGATACCTTCCGGTACTCATGCAAATCATACATCATGCTAAAGAATGAGTTAAACGAAGCAATCATTACACAAAGAAGAATTGCCCTAACAATTAATGAAAGAAGCATATATAATCATGAATCAATTCAACACATGAGAGTTTACAAAGGTTACATCATCCCCAACAACAAATATAGTTTAGTTCACCATTAACATGGTGAAACTAGATGAACAATGGAAAAAGAATGAAAGATAAAACCCTAGAAACTGAAGATAGGAGCTTCCGCATCCAAATCCGCCTTCAAGGGAGCAAGGAGTGTGTTTTTGAGCCTATTCCGTCCAAAGATGTGAACCCTAGGACGTCCAAGTCCTTAAATAGAACATAAAAATATCAGAAAACGGATTCAAGCCCACAAGACTTGCGCTTAGCGCTCCACTTATGGCGCTCAGTAGTGTGCGATTCAAAAGTTGTGCTTAGGGTCAACTCAGAGGGCAAGCAAGCGTGGTACGTCTCGACGAAGTTGCACTCAGCACCCCTGAAAAGGGTGCCCGAGTACAAGCTAGAAACATCCTGCGCTGTTGTGATTTCCTTTTTTGATGCTTTTCCCTCCTTTCCTGAATTCCAACTCCTTACTACTTCAACTCTTCTTCCAAATCATCTCAATTCCTGTTGAAAAACATTGAAATCTAGCACAAAGCCATTAAATTCACCTTCAACTCTCTTATTCATCAAAACTATGATTTCAAGCTAGTTTTTAAGTAAAAAAGGGTGTTTTTAGTATCAAAATTAAGTATCAAATAATGGTAAATTCGACCGTTATCACCAAGGCACATGTGCAAGATATCAAGAGATATATCACACACAAGAAAGAACATCAAGTGGCTCAAATTCTCACACAGGGTATTTCTTTCATAATCAATCAACCTCTCAAACATCATAATCCTCTTTTCCAGCAGAGAAAAGCAAGGATTTCAAACCATAACTATCAATCAAGTGAAGGACAAGTCTACAACCTAAACAAAGTCTAGAAATGAAGAGAAACATGCAAAACTACACACAAGACTCAAGCTTAAAGCAAAAAAAAAAACAACCACAAATAACAAAAGCAACCTAGAAAAACCTAAACAAAAACAAAGAAAAAGTTAAACAGAGAAAAATCTATCCCAATAGACCACACTTAAACTACACAATGTCCTCAATGTGTCACAAACAAGATCAGCAATCAGAACAATAAAAAAATCATGTATAAGTGAAATAAAAGTGGGGAAGGAAGGAGAAAAAAGAACTCCCTTGAGTCAAGGTAGAAGAGCCAAACTTGATTTAGCAAGCAAGTGTTTTCCACAATTGGGTCAAGAAAGGAAGTGTTGAGGAACTGCTTCATCTACCAAATTTGATCGCACAGAGAGATGTCTTCCACAACTTGATCAAGGAAGGAAGGATTGTTGATGAGCGGGTTCAGCCTGTGCCTATTGCTCTTCAAGCTTTTGTGTATGTATGCACCTTTGTTTTCAACTATGGGTCTTTGTTGGTCAAATTCATGCATACCTTCTACAATAGGGTTACTACGTTGTGGCTCCAAAGAATTTACATGCATAGGTATAACACCCAATCCGAATGTAGCAGACTTAACATCATATGTACTCTCAGAACATGAATAAGGTTCAAATTTAGAAGCAATATCAACAATAGACTCAGATTCATGTTCAGTGCATGGATAAGAAGTATTCAGATAAGATGGGAATTTTTTTTCTTATCATGCAAAGAATGGAAACTAAAAGCATACTCATCAACAACATAATCAATTTGAGGTATGTTTGCCTCCACTTCCCTGAAGATTGCTAGTGCCTCCTTATTTGGTTCTTCCATCTTCTTGCTTTGAATAGGAGACTGCAATAAATCATAACTACTGGTGGAAGACGAAGAAGGTCCACCTGCTCAAAATTTCTGCTCATTACTACTTGGTCCTCGTGCTTAGGAAGCTTTGTCTCGGAAGTTTCAAGCTCAGAATGAAGATCAAAATCTTTATCAGCCTCCTTAGGTGCAAGAGTAGGGACATATGAAGGTGGAAAAGTAGGTGGCACAGTGAGCACATGAATCTGCTTCTCATATCCTAGGTTGATGGCACTGACATCTTGCGGAATCTGCATAGTCTGAAATGGTAGTTCCTATGAAATTTGAGACTGTTCCTGATTAAGCTAAATGACCATCTACCCCATTTGATTAGTCAAGCTTTGAATATATGCATTGGTCTCTTATTGGAACTGAATATTCTGCATGGTCATCTGCTTCAACAACTCCTCCAATGTAGGCTCAAAAGTAGAAGCTTGAGGAGTTGTTTGAGCAAAAGCATGATGTTTCTGACTCTGGTATTGCTGGACTAGTGGAGGCACATATGTATTCTGAAATGGTGGTGGTTGTTGCAATTGTGGAGCATTATACCATCTTAGATCAAGGTTATTCATCCATCTTGGATTGTTACCTTAACGATACAAATCAAAATGATGCTGAGCAGGGAAGAATTCGTCCATAAACATTTGCTTAAGATCTTCCCAACCGGTGATGGACCGTGGAGGAAGACAATGCAACCAGTCCTTTGCTGCTCCTTGTAATGAGTGTGGAAATGCCCTTAAGAACATGTGTTAATCTAGGACATGTGGAGGTTTCATTGAAGAGCAAATGATATGGAACTCCAAATGTTTATGTGGGCACTCACCTGCAAACCATGAAATTTGGGCAACAAATGTATCAGTCCAGTGTTGAGAACGCAATGAACATCATCCTCAATTCGTGTAACTGGCTCCCAAAGAGCACTTTCACGAGTTGGAGGATGAACCATATTGTTCTCAGCATAGAAATCAGCAGAATTATAAGTAGAGTCACATGCAAAAGAAACAATATACACAAAACTTAAATAGGTAGACATGGCGAAAGAGGATGCTAAGAGTTGTGAAACTAATAAACTAATGCTATCTAAATGCACAAACTATCAAGTCCTAGAATGCCTATCTAATGTATGAAAATTCCTATCAATTTCAGGATCAAAGGGTGGTAGTTTCCCAGGATTTCTCCTAGTCATGCACTAAGTCAACTCCTACCAGCAAAAGTCAACATAGTGAAACATAGGGGGTAAACAACAAGTATATGCAAACCAAATCAGAATGCGCAAAATTTTTTTATAAACACCCAAAAATGATTAAAAGATATCACAAAAAATGTCAAAGCAAAATTCAAAGTGCAACTATGTCAACCAACATAGGAAAGTGTGAAAAACGATAAAAATAAAACTTCTAAAATAAAAAAGAAATAGAAAACGATCTCTTTTTGGATTTAGAGAGATGGGCTCCTAGTTCTTCTTGGAAAATTGAATTACTCGTGTTTTTCTACCCAAAAAGCACATATGATACGTCCAATTCCGACTCGGTTAGCAAAAGTTACGTCGTCACAAAGTTTTGGCCGACCCACTTTTCACAAAACTGAATCTAGAAAACCAGCAGTGCTTCTGGGATTTTTCTATGAAAATATGGAGTAAAAGAAGTTACCACATCAAATTTCAACAAAAAATGACCCTTGGCTATCAAAAGGAAAAATGTCGATTAATTAGGAAAAAGTGGACACTATTCATGCACTATTCACTATGCGCGCAACTCTTCCATTGCATTCTCCTGCCTCACAAGCCAGATAAAATCCAATTTCTCCTAATTGTGACTCAAACAAACAAAACACAACACAATTACACATGCAACATGCACACAAAGAACATAACAACATCACACACAAAAATGCACACACAAAAACGCACACACAACACTCACTGACACAACAAAGAACCTAAGACCGAATCGTTGGTCCCCGACAACGATGACAAATTTGATTGAGGTCGTACCCGAATCAAATTAATTTGCAATTAAGTGCAGTATAAACTAGGAAGTGACTTTTTGGTCGTGTCTTAAGGACCAAACTTTGGTTCAAGCAATAGGTCGAACACATGGTAGGGGTGCTTTCTGGACAAATTTGTGTACTAAAATCAACCAAATTAAAGCAAGAATTCAAACACAGATTAAAAACGATTGGTCACTAGCTCAATTACATGCTTCCAATCATAGATTAACCCATAATTACACACTACACTAACCCTTAATCCAACATAAGCTAACCAACTAAGCGAAAACTAACCATGTTTTCATAAAAGCGAATTAAGAAAATGCAATGCTCATATCCAATCAATTCTGCACCACACAGTTTCAACAACTAAGCGAAGATTAAACACCAATTAGGCCACTCAGCATGTACCCAATTGCAAGTGCACAAACAATTGGCTACAAAATTTCCAATTCCCACTACGCCAATTTGTTAGCAGTCCTTTAGTTGGATACAGGCTAACAAAAATCTCAGTTTCTCCTTTGTAAACACTTTTGAAGATTATAGAGTTTTCCTCTGCTGATGCATTTCCAACACCCTAAACTCTGCCCAAAAGTCATTCCAATGAGCTTCACTTCTCCATCTAGCTTCCTTCCAGTGGAAGGTCGTCTGAGCTAGCTTCCATCCTCATAAAATAGCTCTTCAATCCATTACCTCTGCATAGGCGCTACCTTATCTAGTTTTCAATCTTCTACTACCTACAATCCATTTCCCTTGGTGGAGCAACCTCATCAAGTGGTATTCAGAGCCCAGTGTGTTCCACATCACACTCCAACTAAGTGTTCTTGCCATTCCATATTGTCATCAACATTTCCTTAGTGTTTTTTGTCTTCCGTGCGCACTGTTACATTCCATTTCCAATTCTCATAGATTCTGTTATTGATTTCTTTATTCCTACTTTTAATTGCTTTCTTGTTCATCATTTTAATCGGTTTAATTCCTTGCCTTGAGTCTTTAATTTTTAAATCTGCTTTTGTTATGTCAGTCATGTCCAATTGGTTCAAATTTTGTTAAATTCTGAAGTTGGATCTGTTCCTGCATGAATTTGTTTGGCTTAAGTGGTTATTCAATATCTGCACATTATACGAGCAATGATTCAAAGAGCTCAAGTGCAGTTTGATTCCATCAAGTGTAGTACCAAGCATTACAGTAATTGAATCTGTTTAAAGCTTATTTGATTCTACATCATGTGTTCTGGTTGTGTTCTTGAATGCTGGAACACGTTAAAGTTGTATACCATATGAACAGTGAATGGTTTAAGTCAAAAATTGTGGTTGCATACCATTGCTGAATTTTCTAGTTTTTTTTATCCAGCTTAGAATTCACTTCTAGACATCTTTTAATTCATTCATAGAGTCTTTTTCTAATTTATTTTGTTGTCCTAGATTCATTTTAGTTGATTACAGATCAGTTTGATTCCTTTGCAAAAAATTGGTTGGTGAATTGGCTTAAAATTGGTGTTAGAAGCAACTAAATTTGTGAAATTTTGTTTTGGAAGCATTTAGCCTCTGCTGACAGTTTGCACAAGTCATATTTGGTAAAACAAAGTTTCTCAAATCATCAAATTCAGAATCTAAACTTGTTTATGAAAATTGGCCATTTAAACCACCATTTTTCAGCACTTTTTGGGTTTAAGTTGCAGAATTTTGGTATTGAAAGTTTGTTGTGATTAATGCATCAATTTTAGTCTCAATTTGGTAGTAAAATATTGGTTCAATTGATTAAAAAGATGTACACTATTCAAGAATATAGAATAATCAAGTTATAGAAAGCATATAAAACCTTGAAATCCATATTAGAGGCCATGAAAATCAAAAGCTCAAAATCTGAAATTCATTGGGGCATTTCATCAAACACCTTTAAAAATATCAAACAATTTGCATCTAGAATGAATTTTGAGCTTTGATTTCGGTTTTTCTTGCTTTCTTAATCTTTTCTAGAGCCTTTATTAAGTTCCTTTTGAGTGGTTGTTGTTATTCCATCTTTGTTCCATTTGAATTCCTCATTCTTGGCTTCTAAGTTGTCAACATTCAAAGAAATTGGTTTGTTGAATTCAGGTTCAATATGATAAATCTATTTGGTGATGTTTGATTTGGTTTTTGAAGGTTTGTGACATCTAGTGCACTATGTATGTTTGTTGTTCCAACCTTTATTTCTTTGAAACTTGATTTTGGTGGTATGATGGTGTATTTTACTACATATTTGCCAATAGCAAGGATTGATTTTCGGTTTATGTTGTTTTTGTGCTATTGGAAAGCTTGAACAAGTTTAAATTGGTGTTTGAAAGTTCGTAGTATTGTTCATTTGGTCATAGTTTGTCTTATATGAAGACTTTCTTTCTAAACCATCACTATTTGAGTTTTAACGGAAGTGGAGTAGTGATTTAAAGTTGCAATTTGTTTATAACTCATTTTAGATTGTAAACACAATTAAAATCATCAAACAAAGTTTCTTGAACATTTAGTTGTGTGTCTAAAAAGTGTACTTAAAAGGTGAGAAATTGTCAATTTACTTAAACGAGCATACTTTTAAGTCATGTAAACATCCTAACAAGTCTAAAGTATTGAAATCAAGTTAGGAAAGTAGTGAAATGCAAAAAATAACCTAAAACTCAAAGTTTGAGTATTTAGGTTCTAAAAAGTGTACTTAAAAGATGAGAAATTGCCAATTTACCTAACCTAGAATACTTTTAAGTAATGTAAACATCCTAAGAAGTCTAAAGTATTGAATCAAGTTAGGAAAGTAGCGAAATCCAAAGAATAACCTAAAACTCAAAGTTTGAGTCTTTAGGTTCTAAAAAGTGTATTAAAAGGTGAGAAATTGCCAATTTACCTATAGTAGACTAATTTTACTTAATGTAAACATCCTAAAAAGTATAAAGTATTGAAATCAAGGTAGGAAAGTAGTGAAATGCAAAGAATAACCTAAAACTCAAAGTTTGAGTATTTAGGTTCTAAAAAGTGTACTTAAAAGGTGAGAAATTGCCAATTTACGTAAAGTAGACTAATTTTACTTAATGTAAACATCCTAAAGAGTATAAAGTATTAAAATCAAGGTAGGAAAGTAGTGAAATGCAAAGAATAACCTAAAACTCAAAGTTTGAGTATTTAAGTTCTAAACAGTGTACTTAAAAGTTGAGAAATTGCCAATTTATCTAAACTACAATACTTTTAAGTAATGTAAACATCCTAACAAGTCTAAAGTATTGAAATCAAGTTAGGAAAGTAGTGAAATGCAAAGAATAACCTACAACTCAAAGTTTGAGTATTTAGGTTCTAAAAGGTGTACTTAAAAGGTGAGAAATTGCCAATTTACCTAAAGTGGACTAATTTTACTTAATGTAAACATCCTAACAAGTATAAAGTATTGAAATCAAGGTAGGAAAGTAGTGAAATGCAAAGAATAACCTAAAACTCAAAGATTGAGTATTTAGGGTCTAAAAAGTGTATTTAAAAGGTGAGAAATTGCTAATTTACCTAAAGTAGACTAATTTTACTTAATGTAAACATCCTAAAGAGTATAAAATATTGAAATCAAGGTAGGAAAGTAGTGAAATGCAAAGAATAACCTAAAACTCAAAGTTTGAGTATTTAGGTTCTAAAAAGTGTACTTAAAAGGTGAGAAATAGCCAATTTACCTAAAGTAGACTAATTTTACTTAATGTAAACATCATAAAGAGTATAAAGTATTGAAATCAAGGTAGAAAAGAAGTGAAATGCAAAAAATAACCTAAAACTTAAAGTTTGAGTATTTAGGTTCTAAAAAGTGTACTTAAAAGGTGAGATATTGTCTATTTACCTAAACTAGACTACTTTTAAGTAATGTAAACATCCTAACAAGTCTAAAGTAGTGAAATCAAGTTAGGAAAGTAGTGAAATGCAAAGAATAACCTAAAACTTAAAGTTTAAGTATTTAGGCACCCTACATATTGGTGGGTCGATCACGGTTCATGAGCACGCCATTCGTATGTTAAACTTTCAATATTTTTTTGTTTCATATATAGCTTATGTACACTTCTAACTCTAAATTATGTTACGGCACAAGCTCTAGGATGAGCGGTCCATGTTGATGAGGTCTTTGCACAGAGTCATGTTCGGAAGGGCACTAATTAATTTCGTTGGTGAAAGATCTTGGAAGACTTATGTAAGCAAATAACAATGCTACTAATATTAATTTCTCATTATGTTATTGTATCATTCCCTAACATTTCTCTTAATGTTTGAATAGTAAGAATTTTCTACGATACTTTCACAGGTTAGATCCGATCATGGGTCAGCTCCTACACCAGATGATGCGAGTAATGAGGACGACGACATCCGTAGGACACAGGGTTGGGTCGATGTCGTTGGTGGGAAGAAAAAGGAACGAGTGTATGGTGCAGGACAACTTGCTGGAAACTATACAACATCAAGAGAAGGTACTCTGAAACACCAACCTTCTTCTTCCACTAGGAAAATCATGATTTCAGAGAAAATTATAGTAACTTGAGAACAGAGTTTACAAACTTCAAGTCCCTGGTCATGAGAACGCTGCCTGATGCTTCAAACATTCATTCCACTGTCCCTCCGACCTAGCCACGACCCTTCCCGTCACCCGTCGTCCCTCAGTAGCCCACATCAGTCTAGCTGATGGACAAATTTATGAACACCAAAATATGATGTCACAAACTTGTTTTTCAATCGGCAAGTATGATCGAATCGTTCAAGTAATAAACTTGGTAAGACCAAGTATCGTTCTTCCCAAAGGACTCACGGCCTAGTTTAGTTATGTGGTTTCTTGATTAGCTAAGACTTAAAAACGAAATATTAGGAGTTTAATATGCAAGACAGAAAATAAACATGTATGCATGAAGTTTTGATCAATGGCAAAAAGCAAAAGATAAACACTTTCAATGATATTAATGTATGAATATGTTGTTGGGGGTCAATTTCATCTTATCCACTCTCATATATTTTAGGAATTCAACATTCAAATCATCATTGTTAATGCCACTCTCTAAAGTACCTTTCTAGAAGGCTTCTCCCTAGTCACGAGTTCATACAATTCCTAGCATTCCTAATGATCAGTTCATAAGTGCAGGAGCTTAACGACAACCAATATCATATTGGGAGAAATTCCCCGGATCTAGACTTCCCCGTACGTGCCCGTATCGACAAAACCAATAATCATGCATCGAATGAGTTAAACAATGCAAGCATTAAGCAAAGAGGAAAAACCCTAACTAATGATGAAAGAAAGCATAAGTCTTAATTAAAAGATGTAAAAACAGATTCCATATATGAGAGTTTCACAAGATTACATTGATTCCCCAACAAACATACAGAGTTTAGTTCACCATATTCATGGTGAACCTAGATGAATTACAATGAAAGAATGAAAGAATAAACCCTAAAAAGGTGAAGAGGAAGCCTCAGCATCCAAGATCCTCCTTCAAAGGGGTGGAAAAGAGAGTGTTTGCTTCGTTCCAGCCAAAGATACCTAACCCTAGGAAACCCTAAAGCTTAAATACCATTCGTAAATTACAAAAACTTAGGTCCAAGCCCATTAAAGTGCCGCTCAGCGGTAAATTACCGCTCAACGGTAAGTGTGTGTCTTGTTTTCTCCCCTCAGCGGCCATTTTGCCCCTCAGCGGATCTCCCGTGAATGCCTGAGTGCCGCTCAGCGGTAAACTGCCGCTGAGCGGTGACTTCGACTTCTCCTTTTGCACTTTTTGATGTCTTTTCTGATTTCATCTCTCTCCTTCTTCACTTCTTTCACCAAATTCACCTTAAAACCTGCACAAAAACACTAAAATCAAGCATAAACCTGTCCAGCTCTCTTATTTCTAAAAATATGAAGAAAAGCATGATTTCAAGCTAGTTTCTAAGTATAAAGGTTGCTTTTAGTATCAATTTTAAGCATGAAAATAACAGTTTTTCAACTGTTATCACTAGCCCACATCAGTCCAGCCCATACCAGTCCAACCATCTATAGAACAGCAAGATGATGAAGATCATTTTGATGATGACTATGTAGATTATTAGTTTTATTTTGTTATTGAACATAATTCTTAGAACATTTGGATGTTCGAACATTATGTTTCATGTCTAGATGATATTATTTTATGTTTCATGTTTCATTTATAAATAGAAGTTCTTAAATTTGAAGAATACAAATGATGTTATAAAGTTGTTTTTGTCATTAATGATTGGATGATTTCGGGATGCATATTATGGAGGTCTGTCTATGGTTTGAAAATATTATGCAGGTCTGTCTTTGTTGTGAACATTTTATGCAGGTTTGTTTTGTTGGATAAGAAATACAAATATGATTTAGATGGTAGGCTTAAATGGTAGGCTTTGATAATGGAGTCTAGCCTTCATGGAATCTATATGTTGGAAATTTAAATGCAATATTAAGACACATATTTGGTAAATATGAGAAATTTGAGCACAATATATAAGGATGAAGACCTATTCTCACATAACCAAGATATATTCGTATTATCCATGTGTCAACTACCTTCTATGTCTTCCTCCTCTTAGACCAAGATGTATGTGTGTTTGAGTTCTTTTACAAGTCTTAGTTTTGAGAGTCTTCGACCGGGAAGCTTGTAAAGTCACTTTGACGTTTAAGCCAGCAATACGACACATACAATAAATTATGTAATAATTAGATAGATGTCATACTTCGTGAAAAATGTCTATTTATAATAACTAGATGAGCTTTTATGCTTCATGGGTATAGGATTCGCAAGTGTTTCTTGTTTTAAGGTTTCCTTATCTATGATTAATCATCTTAATCGTCTTTTAGTTATCCATTATTATGTTTGTTAGGGTATTGTTGCCAATGTGGACGATCATGGTCATCTGGTTGTGTCTTGTACTTACGATGAAGTATATTAGTCCTTGGCCTCCTGTACAAGATCCATAAACCCGGACCTTTTCAATCTCTTATATGGATTTGATTCAAGTCTCATTGGCTATGTAGTATAAATACTGATACAACCCAAAATGTAGGACACAAAGACATAAGTATATATTAGATAATTATCAATTATTTAATTTAACAACCAATATTTATATACTTAAAAATTAGTCAAATATAATAATCTAAATATATTGACATCTAATAAAAAAGTGAATCTAATCTGTCTATTTAATATCGAAAGAGAAAATATAGTGATCGAATAAAATTTGTTCCTTATAGAAATTTATGCAGTTTACAAGTTTATGTACTTTTTATAAAATCATTATATTTATCTTCATTAAAATTGTGTTGGAGCAATGTCAGAGACAAAAAAAAAATTGTTTTTCTAATTGGACACTTCACTTATACATATTGTACGTGTTTCAGGTATGTGTTAGACATGGGAACACACCATTTATGAGACACTTATGAGTTTTATAGCTCATTGATGTTATGTCTCCAATAAATTTTTTCCTCAATAGACTCATCAATTTACAACCTAAAATAATCTTTTCTTTTAATAAAAGGCTTGAGGTTTGACTCTCTTACGGGTAGGAGTGAAGTGGGTCCTTTACCTCGAAGAAGACAGGAGGATATTTTCTTATCTGAAGGTCAAATCTTTTTCTAAGCAATAGAGTAAAGCCAAAATTGAATAAGCCAATTTGGGAATAAAGATTATCACCAATCCTCAATGAGTGCAATATATCAACAACTTTGTGTCTAAACATATTTAAGGAGTGTCTAAAATTACACTTTAAAAGAGTTAAGTGGAAGGGTGATCCATATAAATCAAAAGCATATTAGAAGAAGAGTACAAAATCGAAATATATATTTTCTAAATCTTCTTGGTTTCCTTTTTCTACTCCCAAAAAAGGCATACCATTGAAGTCAAGAATTTTTACTTTGAAAACACTAAAGAAAGGAGAACATTGCTTTGGAAGATGTTATTGCTACTGACGAGTATTGGGTGCGCGAAAGCTTGAAAAAGAATGGTAGATACAAAAAGTAAAAGTAAAATGATGAAAATTAGTCTTTCATATATGTTCAAGACGAGAAAGTTAAAATATACTACTTAAATAATGATTGAAATGATTTTCATATAAATATAAACTGAAAATTTGATATTGAATTTGTTAAAGAAACTAAAAGAGTCATTAATATTTAATGAGTATTTTTTATTGAAATGAGACTTGAGAATTAAATGTCCGGTGCAAATTTTTCTTTTATTTTTTGGTTTAATCCTTTACTACATCCCTATATATATGTACGAATTTCTCAATTGGGTCCTCGTTTTTTAAAGTGTATCAAAATGGTCCTTAATTTTGAAAATTGATATCAATTGAGTCCTTTCCGTTAAGTTGGCTGGACGGCGTTAAAAAAATTGATGAGTGGATGCTGTGATGACGAACGAACGCTCGTCCATCAGCGAACGAACGCTCGTCCACCAGCGAACGAACGCTCGTCGACCTCTTACTGCTGGACGACCGTTCGTTCCACACTGGACGACCGTTCGTTCGGTGGTCGACGAGCGTTTGTTCGCTGGTGGACGAGCATTCGTTCGCTGGTGAACAAGCGTTCGTTCGCTGGTGGACGAGCGTTCGTTCGTCATCTCAGCATCCACTCATCAATTTTTTTAACGCCGTCCAGCCAACTTAACGGAAAGGACTCAATTGATATCAATTTTCAAAATTAAGGACCATTTTGATACACTTTAAAAAACGAGGACCCAATTGAGAAATTCGTACATAAATAGGGATGTAGTAAAGGATTAAACCTTATTTTTTTTTATGTTGTTCATTCACGGACTCTTCAAAATATATTAATGTTAGAATATTGAAAAACAAATTAATAAAGCAAAATTAATGTTTATTAGTAGTATATTTTGAAAGTATAACAGAAAATAATACAAAATTTTAAGTAATCCAAATTTTTTAAAGTCACTATAAAAAGGTTAAACCCCTTTAGTTGTCCCTATTTTTGTGAGTTTTTCCAAATTTAATCCCCGTTTTATTCAAATCTCCAATTGAGTCCTAAAAAGTGTTAATTTGAATCAATTGGACCCTTGTCGTTAAATTGGCTTAACAAGATTAAGTTTATGATGAAGTGGGAGGTTGACGTGACAAGTTTTTTAAATATGGCATTCACAGCTCTACATGGAATTTAAAAACATTTTAACATTTTGATTAAAAATTTTTAAAAAAAGTCATCTTCCATTACAGTCAAGCACCACCCATAACCATCATCATAGAACCCAATCGCGCCCCATAACCACCATCATCTTTCTCGTGCACCATCAACCTACAATCAAGTAACCATAAAATCAAAATCATGACTCTACCATGTTCGCTTTAATTCATCTCCTTCCATCCAGCACCGCGAAGGCAAATCGCCACCATGGC
Organism: Vigna umbellata; assembly: GCF_029865625.1. Lineage (NCBI taxonomy): Eukaryota > Viridiplantae > Streptophyta > Magnoliopsida > Fabales > Fabaceae > Vigna > Vigna umbellata. The sequence continues at coordinate 36,854,943 of NC_142171.1, forward strand.
CAACGTAACTAGCGCTCAAGCTCTTCGTGCCGCAACCGAACTCATCAACATCTATTTTCTTCTCCATTAAACCATTCGAAACCTGTAAAGAGAAAACAGAATCACAAATCTGAAAATCCCCAAATTAACCACGAACCCTAAATCGCGCTGGACACTTTTTCTCTGAAAGGAAATATTTGGGACGGGATTTCCTCCAACCACTTTTTCTCTAATATTAACAGCTCCACCAATTGAAGAATATCTTCTTCAGCGAGAGATCTTAAAATTGAGGGTCCATCCTTTAGCAATTTATACGTCATATCCTCACTAATACAAACAAATGAGTATGTTAGTAACTCTTTAAAGTGGTACCTACATAATGATATCATATAATGAAATATCAAAATGGTCACAGAACTTACAGAAGCAGTTCACGGTGAGAATGCAGGGAGCGACGAAAGGGAGGAAGGGGAAGCTGGGGATGATAGTGGAGATGTCCGAGGTGCGCGGCAGTGGTGGAGCTTTCCAAACCCAAATTTGAAAATGTTTTTATTATCAAATGTCACGTATAATGGTCTCTCAATGCCACGTTTAAAAAATTATCCACGTCAATATCACTTATCATAAAAAATTTAACCCCGTTGAACCAATTTAATGGTAGGGGCTCAATTGATTCAAATTAGCACCTTTTCGTACTCAATTGGAGATTCTAATAAAACGGGAATCGAACTGGAAAAACCCACAAAAATAGAGACAACTAAAAGAATTTAACCAATGAATAATCATTGAAGGTCATTAATAAAAGACCGAAAAGTAAAATTTTTTAGTAAATAATTAAAATATTGTTTGACCAAATGAACAGTAAAATGTTGTTTTTCTCTTGAGCATTCAAAGTAATATTCTAAAACATTTTTTTATCTATGGTATGTAAATATCAAAGAGTTTATATAGACAAAAAATTAATTGTTTAAAAATGATATTGTTTAACAATCATTAAATTGTTTAAAATGACGTGTATCTTGCAAACATATGATTAAAGTTTTCTTAAAAATATTTGTAAGGAAAATTGAATTGGACAAATGGTTTGTCAAGGGAAATAAAATAAAACGTTATATGATGTAATATCAAAAGAAAAGAGATTCATATATAACTTGTTATTCAAATAGGCTTATATATACAAGGTTTATATAGTGTAGAATAGGTATGCAGCTATACAGAGAGGTTATAAATCGGTAAAGAAGCAATTATGTAATATCCCCTGTAAACTCATGGATGACGCAATAACATGTTAGAAGTGGACTTTAAGCCTAACTCAACCCCACAAAACCGGCTTTATCTCTAGTCGATGTGGGACTTCCAACACACCCCCTTCACGCCGAGGTATAGACATCTCGTGCGTGATAGTAGAAGTTGGATGGTCTGATAACAGCCCGATAGCGGGTGGAATAGAAGAATAGAATGTCCACTTAGAACTCGCTAGGATAGGCTCTAACCATGACTCTGATACCATGTTAGAAGTGGACTTTAAGCCTAACTCAACCCCACAAAATCGACTTTATCTCTAGTCGATGTGGGACTTCCAACACAACCATGAATATAGAATGAAAATTAAGGAAAGTTGATATGGATAGAGGCTTGGTGAGAGTATCAACAATTTGAGAGGTTGATGGTATATATTGCAACTGAAGGCAATGCTTTTGAATACGATCACGAACGAAATACAAATCAAGCTCAAAATGCTTCGTTTTAGTATGAAAAATAGCGTTGGAAGCAAGCATTACAACACTAAGGCTATCTGAATAAATAACAGGAACCAAATGCAAGATGCATAACCAAATTCATTATCACCAGGATATCATATTAGAACCAAAGCAAACACAGAATCTGAACGTAGATTTATGATCATCTAGGTCTGCACCCTTGTTAGAATCACAAAACACATGAATGAAGGAATCTACAAAGGGTGAATATGAAAACCAAGTTGAAGGGTACCTGCCAGAGAACGTAGAATGCGTTTAACAGAACGCTAATGGTGTTCTTCAGGATTGTGCATGAACTGGAAAACTTTGCTGACCAACTAAGAGAGTTTGGGTCGAGTAATTGTTAGGTACTAGAGAGAAGGAACATGCATAAGTTGATGAAGATGAAGAGAGTGAGAGGTGCGTGGAAGAGTGTAAAATGCATAACCAACATGAGTTATGTTCATACCTGATCATTACCAAGTTGGACAACTTCAAAACCATTGTAGGATTGTTTACTAGAGAAATTGTTGACAATATTTGTCATGTGATGAGTGACACCATTGTCAAGGTACCAAATTGCATCATTGATGAAATTAGCACTAGTACAACCAAGGGATATTGCCTCGGTTGTTTTGGGTTTATGACCGTGGTTACAGAACCGAGGCATATTCAAGCGAGGTAAAAAGTTTGAACTTTTGGCCTCGGTTCAAAAAACCCGAAGCAGTAAAGCAAAAATGAAAATAAAAATAAATAGGTTTATTGCCTCGGTTCTAGTTTGAACCGAGGTCGTAAACCCTTAAAAATAATTGACCGAGACAATAGAATTTTGCCCCCTATTTTTTTAAGGACTTTTCGCCTCGGTTCTCTTTTGAACCGAGACAGTATCTTAAAAAATTTAATAAAAAAAAAATTAACCAATAAAATAAATTTAATAATCAAATATCAAATCAAACTATTATTTATTATACCTAATGATTCCCTGATGTAATACTGGCAACTTTCCAATTACAATAAATGCTAATAACTAAGGAGTGAGAAATAAAAGATAAGATCTTCATCATTGAAGGGACAAGAAAAAATTACAGGCCCGTAATAAATTAAAGGATTCTACTGAAAATAAAATTCAACCTAGTAAATAGACAAAACATATCACTAATTTGCTAACCAAGACATCAGTAAGAAGTCGTGTTTGAATTCTAATTTTTAAGTAAGAAAAAAATTTTCTTTTGATCCTTCAATGATATATATGACTAACACTCTACTGTACCAAGAGTAACATGTTTTAAATTAAAGGGTACCTACCAGGCTTCAGATCTCTACGTATGATTCCATTGGCATGTAACCAATCCATGACCAGAGCAATATCAAGGGCAAACTTTATAGCCCCATAAAGCTCTAATTGTTTAGGGCATATAAATATCTTCACAGTGACAAACCAAGCATAAAGATCAAAAGATACAAAGCATAAAGAAATAGGCATCTATTAGTCCTACAGTAGCATAAAGATCAAAAGACCATAATATACACTTTATACACTTTACACTATCCATAGATAAGTCTTCAGTGAAACAAACGATACAAAGCACATACAGTTATAACATTTAAAGATATGCTGATATATCATTCGTGAGCAAAACGATTCTCCCATGAAACTCTTTCTTCTAAAGTACTCCCACGATGGAGAACTTCGATAGCAACAATCCGTTCTCTATACCTGGAAAATTATTACCTACACCTACAAAAACCAGCACTCTAGCTGCCAGCAAACCACTTGAAGTATACACATAATTGTACAGTTGAATCCACCATACCATAACAACATTATCTTTTTCTAATGCATCCACAATTAATAACATTAGAATAAAAGTCAAATTAAGAGTTGAAAGCTCTCCATTAAAATCTCCATCTTTATATGGAACTTCACACGTGTTGGGACATCCGAGGAAGGCCATTTACTTCACTTTCTATCAGAACTAGCAGGGAGGTATTATAGCCACACAACAATCTTCAGAGAAAACATGCAGTATGCAACATATCAAGATCTCTATTCTTTCACCAATTCATCATTCGACCAACATCATCTAGCTCAAAGCCAAGATATGCATTTCAACCAATTTCATGAGCTAAAACAGAATTACAAGCCAAACAAAGTAGTCCACATATATCAACCATTACGGCAAAGCATTTTCCCCAGGAGCGAACCATGCTCTCGGCTTATTTTGTATGGAGAACAAAACAATCACACTCATGCCCTAAAAGAATTCATATAATTAAAACATTTAAATATAATTAAGAAACATAACAACCCAAAAGAATTCATATAATTAAGAATACTTTATTAAAACACAATAGAACACAATTTTTGTACCAGTATTGTTGGTTCAGCTTTAAGGATTGGCTGCTCGAAGGGGTACCGGAGTCCAAATTTTGACAATAATGGTGCTCTATTAACCCCAAACCCCATCAATGTCGGCACTAGGGTGGTCAACCAACCGGCGGCGAGGTGTGCTTTGAGGAGAAGAACCCATGCGAGACCTTCCATAAACCAATTTGAGTTCTCTATCTTCACCACCACAAGGGTTCCCCTGTGGGTGTCCTTCACCCCCAATTCAACAACGGTGGTGCCGTTTTCTTCTCTGATCTCACCAATCGAAATGGGGTGTAGCAGTGGTAAACTCCTATGAGTTTGATCTCGTTATCAAGAACCGAAATGGGGGTGAGAAATGATAACGGTGACAGACGCGTGGAGGAGGAAAGCAGAGGGAGGCGTCGACCGTGATGTCGACGCTGTGGACACCGAGGACGCCGAATGTCATACCGCGCTCCTCTTCGTAGCCGGACTTGGCTTGGAATTGTGCGCGAAGCTGCTGGCGGAAGCCGATGCAAACCTAGACCACCGCGACCGCAGTGGCGTTCTCGCTATGCTGCACATGGCGGCGAGGTACGTGTGGCCTAGTGTTGCGAAGGTGATGCTGGATCTGGGCGTGAATCGTGAGGTGGCGGATGAGCGTGGAAGAACGGCGTTGGATCTGACGCAGGAGATTCTGAAGGCGAAGCCGAAGGGAAATCCGTTTCAGTTCGGGCGCAAGATTCAGCTTGAGGGAGTGGTTAGGGTTTTGGAAGGGGTTGTTTTCTAGTACGCGGAGGTGGAGGAGATTCTTGATCGGAGAGAGAACGAAGAGAATTTGGAGTCACGGAGGTGGAGGAGATTCGTGAACGGAGATGGAAGGGAGAATTTGGAGTCGCGGAGGTGGAGGAGATTCGTGAACGGAGATGGAAGGGAGAATTTGGAGTCGCGGAGGTGGAGGAGATTCATGAATGGAGAGGGAAGGGAGAGAATTTGGAGTAATTGTGCAGTGGGTGACTCAACAGCGTTTTCTCAAAACCGAGGCATATTGCAACGTTTCTACCTCGGTCTGTTGACTAACCGAGGCATATAGCAATGTTTTCTACCTTGGACTCTGGAGTAACCGAGTCAGTATCCTCCTTGAAAAGCGGTTGTGTTAAAACCGAGGCATATAACAACGTTTTCTACCTCAGTCTCTTGAATAACCGAGGCAGTATACTTTTTGTACAGCGGTTTTTTTAAAACCGAAGCATATGGTGTCTTAAATATTACAACATTGCCACTGTGTTTTAATATGCTTCGGTTTTTCAAAAACCGAAGCGTAATGGACGATTTAAAATACCGATTTTGCACTAGTGTAGGATCACCAAGAATTAGCGTATTATCTTCCTGAGAGGTACGTAGTAGAGAACAAAGATGTATTAGCATGTTTCTTGATCATACTTGTGCCAGTCAATGGCAATGTGGCTAAATTTGTTGCAAATTTGACATTAGAGGCGAGACTTGTTATTCCAAGAATTAGTGTTTTGAACCCAAGAATCTCTTCTAGCATTGCAAGAACCAAAATTGCATCGATTTTTTTAGATTTGTATAGTATATAATCGCCTGGTCAGTCACAGATCGGACAGTCAACCATTAGTTGGACTCCTTCACGAACCATCCTCTTGATTGGACGACCATGGAGGGAATCGAACGATCAACTAATAGGAAGATTAACTCTAATACTGAATAACTTAAGATAAAATGTGATTACTGTTAAGATGTCGGCAAGTGTACCGAATCGTATCAAGTAATATAAAATGGTAAGACCAAGTATCGTATCCCAAAGGACTTACGACACTAAACAGTTATGTAATTGCTTAACCAATTAAGACTTAAGAACAATTTTTGGGGGTTCTCAATGCAAACGCAATAAAAATAAACATGAATGCAATTTGATCAATTGAGGCTAAACACAAAGATGAATGGATGAAGTTGAAAATATGAGATGAGTATGTTGTTGGGGTTTAGATTTCACCAAGTTTCCTCTCAAGCATATACGAATTCTACTTCTTCATTAATGTCAATGTCACTATCTAAAGTACTTAAAACTCGATTCATCGGCGAAGAAAGCCTATCCTTAATTATAGATCATAATGTCTTTCATCATCCCCAATAATTAATTCTTACGAACAGAAGCATAAGACAACCAGAACTCATACCCCCATTCCTAAGCAATACTGCTTCTGGGAATAATTCTCCAGAACCTTAATTGTAAGATACCTTTCAGTACTCATGCAAATCATACATCATGCTAATGAATGAGTTAAACAAAGCAAGCAATGAGCGAAGAAGAATTACCCTAACAATTAATGAAAGAAGCATATATAATTAAGAATCAATTCAATACATGAGTTTACAAAGGTTTACATCATTTCCCAACAACAAATAAGGTTTAGTTCTCCATTATCATGGAAAAACTAGATGAACAATGGAATGAAAGAATGAAAGAGATAGAAAAACCCTAGAAAGAGAAGAGGAGAGTTGTCAAATCCCCATATCTACCCCCAAGGGGTGAAAAGTGTGTTTCTGTACTTAAGCCATCAAAAGATACAATCCCTAAGACGTCCAAATCCTTAAATAGAACATAAAAATAACATAAAACAGGTCCAAGCCCACGAAATTGGCGCTCAGCGCCCCACTTAGGGCGCCCAGGCGGTGCAAGGAACGAAGCTGGTGCTCAAGCGCCCTTTTGGGGCGCCCTAGCGCCCTTCTGGGGCGCCCTAGCACCCTACACTACACAAACTGGTGCTCAAGCGCCCAGAATAGGGTGCTCAAGCGCCCTGCGTGACCTCCTGTGCTCCTTTTTTGATGCTTTGACTGTCCCTCTTGAATTCCAACTCCTTGATACTTTCGTTCTTCTTTTAAATCATTCCAATAACCTACAAAATCAAGGGAATTTAGGGATAAAATCATCAAGTATACCCTTTACTCTCTTATTCACAAAACTATACTAAAAACATGAGTTTAAGCAAGCTTTTAAGTAAAAAGGGTTGATTTAATATCAAAATTGAATCACACATAACTGTATATTTAACCGTTATCAATTACCACCAATTGAGCCACAATTAGGTTGTTGCTAATCAAAGGCCCACTCTGCAATCATCCGTGAACTTCTACCATTCGGCCAACAATAGGGGTTTTCGATGGACAAGTTCACTTGAGAACTTTGTATAACCTTGTGATTAGTAAAGGACATAATTTGTTTGCCAAGTCCTTGCCGCATGAGGCAATACTATAGCATTCAGGCGTTCGACCAATCGTATATCAATTTATTTTATGTTTACAGAATGCGAAGGTTTGCAAGGATTTAACAATAAGAAATAAAGTAGAAAGAAGAAATAAAAAGTAGTTAAGACAATGAATGAAAAAAATAACATTTCATTAACTATGAAGTCAATTGTATATAAAAAAATCATGAGGCGACGATCAAACAATATAAAAAGATTGTTTGTCCATTGACCATCACTAAAAAAGCCCCCTAAGAGGGCATACTCCTCATCCACCACCTGGACATTACCTTGCTCGCCCTCGAACCCCCCCTCCTCAACCGTCGGGCCGTCAACAGCCTTGACGTTCGACTTTGTCGTGACAACCTCATCAGGAATTTCTTGGATATTCATAAGTTGCCAATGGTCTCATCCTTGCAGACTGCCTTCGTCCAAAGGGATGTTGTAAAAGAAGGTTGCCTGATTAAAAGCCTTATGGAATTTAGCTTGATGCTTATTATAAATTTCGTTGTTAGCCTCCTCCAACTAGGTTGTCAAGACTGCCTGCTCTTTAGCTAACATACCCCTTTGTTGGATCAGTTATGTGTTTCAAGTGGAAAGCTCCTCATTGATCGTCTATAGTTTTTCACAATATAAGGTAAGATCGTCATTTTTTCGTTGTAGTTGATGGACACGGGCAACGACATCCTTTTTCGATGTGCGAACATCTTTTAGCTTGAGGGTAGCTTTACCAAGCTTCTTCTGGAAATTGGCCTCTGTTAGTTGTGCCCTAAGGTAAGCAGTGACCTTATAGGCCTTGTTCAGGTCTGCCCACGCGGTGGCAAGTTCTCTCCCTTTGTCAGCGTCGGACACACAAAGAGTGGGGAGGGTGGCATGAACGAGAGGAGGGGGATTTCTCCTTCTTGCGAGAGGCTCATTTTTTGTTGTTTGACGAGAGGGGACGACGATCAAGGGCTTCAATTGGGGAGCCAAAGCGGCTCAGGAGGAGGGTGTGCAATTGCTTTTCTGGAGCAGGACGTTTGGTAGGGGCTGGATGAGCCCCCTGTAAGGCAACGGTCGAACGTCCTGGAGTGGTAATGGCAGCTACTGGGTGGCTAGAGGCTTATCCTCCTCCAGTTCTACCGTAGTGGCAATCTTCTTAAATGAGCCCTTGTTTGGATTAATGGAAACCATTAAATATGAAAGAAAACAAAGAATTTAGCCAAGTTAATAGTGATCATTTAATAAGTGCAGGTAAATAAGACATTTTACCAAACAGCTCATTATAGATGTTTTTGCAATTTGACAAGATTCTAGGAAGGAAGACAACAGGCTAGCTCGTTTATCAATTGCTGGACTTCCACCTCGGCCATTGTCACCTTGTGCCATGCGATTAGTTTCCTTCGACTCTCAGTCCAGTATAAAGGAAACTTCGGTTGACCAACCTCATCAAAAAAGTTGGATCGGTTGGCGTCCGTTATTCCAACTTTGAAGTTCTTAGTCTTGAACCCCTTGAAGGAGGAGGCATGTAGCGTAAACAATCACCCCCATTTCTCGGATACGAGGGAGACGCACCCCTTCTTCACATTGGGGCGTGTACAAAAGAAGTACAAAAAGATGGCGGAATGGGAATGATGCCGAGAGCAGTGCACAACACCACAAATGCTTGCATAAAGGTCCATCCGTTCGGATGAAGCTGATTTGACGCCATGTTAAACTCTCTCAGCACGCCTATCTAAAATTCGTTGAATGGAAGACGAATGAGAAGGTCTTTGAAAAGACATGCATACATAAAGAAAAATTATTTAGGGCTACCCATCTTTCCGTGGAACACCCACTCGTTCCCTTTGCAAACAATGAAGTTAAAGCACTCGGCGTCTTCGAGGGACTTGATGAGGCATGTCACTAGTGCAGGAAGAGGAAACGGCACCGGTTAATTTCACTCATAGGCAGCGGTTTTTGAACCGAGGCATATTCAGGCGAGGCAAAAAGTGGTAGACTTTTTGCCTCGGTTCCAAACCGAGTTATTTTGTCTGTCTCTACGGCCTCAGTTAGAACCTAAACCGAGGTAGTAGGATCTTTTTTTTTCTTTAGCGTGCTTCGGTTCTGATTTCAATTTCAGATTCTAATTTCAAACCCCAAACAGAAAAACGTTAAAAATGAACAAGACGGAGAGAATAATCCGAGGAGATAACCACGCTGTTTCACAAACTCAACAAACTCAGATAACACAACTGGAACCCCAAAATTAGATGAATAACTGAAACCCTAAGTTGCAAAAACAAGAACAAAAACCCCAAATCTGAAAATGAAAAACCTAATTCTCCAATTCTCAATTTTAGAAACCCTAAAATGCCAAATCGAAAAACGATTCACTCCGCTGCCGCCTTCCTCGCAACGCGCCACCGCCGTCCTCGCGCAATCGTCTCCATCGAAGAAGTCGGAGTTGGAACCTTCGCGGAAGAACTGTCGCTATCAGACGCGACCTCGCCGCGCCTCGCCACTATCAGACGCAACCTCGCCGCGCCTCGTCGCTATCAGACGCGACCTCACCGCACCTCGCCGCGTCTCTCCACGTCTTCGCTGGCCACTCACCTCCATCACAACACTCTCGCTGCTCGTCCGCGTTCAAGGGAAGAAGAGAAAGGGAAGAAGCTTCAGTGAAACAGCGTGGCTGCTGATGCGCGTTCAAGGGAAAAAGGAGGATCTGGGCTTGCTCCGAAAGAAATCTGGTGCGCCTTCAAGGGAAAGAGGAGGATCTGATGCAGTGCGTGTTCAAGGGAAAGAAGCTTCACCCTTAATTAGGTCACTAGGTCCACTTGGTAATATCACAGAGAAAGGATTTGGGCCTATACGGCCTCGGTTCAAAATATAGCAGAGGTAATATTACTATGTTTCTGTTTCGGTTCTTCGACCTAATCGGTGCCTATTAATATTGACTTGACTGACTTGACGTGCTACAAGCGTGTTTCAGGTCTTTATGCTTCGGTTCTACGTGCAACCGAAGCAGTATCACGTTTTCTGACCATTTCAACCGAAAAGCCTGGAAAGTTAGTATATGTTTAGGCACCGGTTGCCTTTGAAATCGAAGTGGTAAAGCTGTTCTGCATCGGTCTTGTTTGAACTGAGGCCTATAGGGTCTCCTTAATTGCGAAACTGCCACCGCGTCTGGATAGGAAGCGGTTTGGTGTAAACAGAGGTCTAATGTGCGAGTTTAAAAGCATATTTTGTACTAGTGTGTCCACATGCTGAACCATTGCATTTGGTTCCCCATGTGGAACCAGATGACATACTCTCCACTTTATAGGATGTCTAGTCATAGCCTACAACGATTGGAAGCGACTAAACGGCCACATCCCCCTCATTGGCCACACTAATTTCTAACGCCACACCAGCCTCAGGAAAAGTAGCTTGAGTGGCCTTATTAAAATCTACACTCTTGACCGAGTTTGATTCTTTCTCAGTTGATCCCAAAATCAAAGAAGAAATCGACAATGACACTGACGACGACGATGCATCATCAACATATCCTAGGCCACCCCTTCCCATGCACTCCTCAAACAATGAGAAATAAATAGTTAACATTATTACCTGACAGAAAAAGAAGAGCTAGACGATAGGTTGGCAGAGAAAAGTTGAAGGCAAAGGTGAAAATGATAGACGAGGCCTACCCCTCTTTATAGCCAAAAGGGGACCTCCCCGTTAGTCATCCTCAGTCATTGAATCAAGTCCAATTCAAATAATCACAACATTTGAGTATGCGAATTTCGATTGGCGCAAGACTCGAAGTGCCACACATATTTCCCTTCAACGATAATATTTCAAAATTTTGAAAATTTTTAACCGCTCAACCAAACGGTTTAGAGGCCAACCAGATGAATGACTAGGGTCGAGACTACTACAAAAATATCAAACGGTAGAAGTTCCATCCCATTACAAACCCTTCGCCTGTCATGACAAACTCGAGCTTAAGGGATCTATGTACTGTATGACCATCTGGTCATCCACAGACTAGACAGTTTGTTGTTGGTTGGACTCCTCCACGAGCCATCCTCGTGACTGAACGACCAAGGAGGCAGACTCAGCGATCAATTGAAAGGGAAATTAACTCAAATGTTGAATAACTTAAGGTAAAGAGTGATAACCACCAATTGGGCTGCAGTTTGGACGTTGTTAATCACACGTCCATTGAGAAATCTATAAATATAGGTTTGTTATATAGGTGATTTGTATTCACTGTGACATTAGTATCTGAACTGTCAAATGTTGAACTGACTTTAGTATTAATATCTTCTGTAGGTGTCCTCAGAACGGTACTAAAAGTACGAATACAAAGAGACTTAGAGCAAAGCGTTTGGTCCTTTGAACTATTACCTAGACATTTGACCTTCACCACCTAAAACAAGATTGAAGCAACAACCACCACATTGAGAGAATCCAGTAGAGCGATTCTTGGGTTGAGAAGTTTGAGAGATATTTGTTTGTAATAGAGAAGGATTAGAGGTTTTATGTTTCTCAAACCGTTCTTCTTGAGTTAGTAATAACGCTTCAATATCTTCTACACTATAAGGATTGGGCGTGATGTTACAGAAATAATGAAAGGGTTATATTCATCAGAGAGACCATTGAGGATAACATCAATGTGTTCATCCACAATTACAAGAGGTCTGATTGCGACTAAGGAATCAACAATCTTCTTGATGCCAAAAAGATAGACAATATGGTACGATCTTTCTCGGATTTATTTGTGCATGCGTATGTGAAGCATAATAGGCATTGTGTTAAGGCCCACCCTTTTCATCAGGATAGGAGCTGTCATAGACGATAGTAACCATGCTACAATAAGTTGGTCTTGATGTTGAAAATTTAGAAAATGAGGGTTGATAATATTGGTTGAACGATCTCTGTCAGAAAGAAACAAAGGAGAAGGGTTTGACTCATCAAGAAAGTGAGAAGTCTTGAATCCCCGTAGAGTAGCTAACACTTGTTGTTTCCAGGTGAGATAATTTTCATCAAAAAGGTTGAATGAGATAGATGTAGTGAAGATTGTTGTAGAAGCTGACAATAATAGAATAAAAATCACGAACAAAAGACTTCTTGAGGCGTGTAGATCACTGTCCTTAAGGACTTATCCGCGGTGTATTGCACAAACCTCCCAAGATACAACAGGAACTTCTCAGAATTTCTGAGGATCTCAGAACTAGCAAGGAAAGAATGAAACTAAGAGAAGAGAGAATGAGAGAAGAATGATTATGATGATGATTTTAAAGTGAAGGAGGTGCTATATTTATAGAGCATGAAAATGAGAGATCCAAGGAAAAATAATCTTGCGGAAGTAGCTGCCCAAAACCGACTCCGTCACTTGCGTGAGGAGATTTGACGGAAGATGTTATTCAAAACCTAACTCCCAAGTCTTTTGGGATGGTAACACTGATAAACAAATATCCCGAGACTTGTGGGATGGTATTTGACCCTTATTAGTGCAACGTGCTTCAGTTTCTTTCACATGAATCTTTTGCAAAATAACAAGTTTTACAACAATCCCCCACATATTGCAAAAGATGAGAAAGAAAGATTGAAAGGGAAAAGAAAATAAAATCTTGGGTTTTATAAGATGTAATGCATCAGAACTGGTATAGCAAGCTATATGAACCAGTCATAGATCGAGAAACTTAACACATAGTGTAGTTGGTATAGCAAGCTATATGAACCAAAGACACTTGAGTGTGTTAGAGGTTTATCAATCACAGTACACCCCAACAATCCTTGTTGTTATCGTTGTGATGTGCTTAATAGGCCATGCGCGTGCCCGGTATTCATGAGTGCTCTAGAGATCATGCCAAGATCTCATGCAAGAGGCCCCACTTGACACTCATATAGGTGATTTCATCAAGTGTATGCAGCAAATCATACACCACCCATAAGGGATATGAAGATCATTAAAAACTTTGTTTAATTACAAAGTTTAAACTCTCAATAATGCAGTCTCTAGCACTTTCACACACACCATAGGATTGGACATATTTGATTTAAAATCAAATACAAGTGACTTGTTTTTACCCATATGAACCTTATTCATGGGATCTCCAATCACAAAGCTTGGGTTACCATCACTTGTTTGTTTGTCAGTGGCTTAAGTCTCATTCCCCTCGATGTTTCTAATATCATATTTCTTCCCAAGGTTTTTGTTAGAGGATCTGCTAGATTTCATTCTGACTTCACATAGTCAATTGGATATGTCTTTAGCAGCTGATTCACCAAATTGTGTCTCAATTGGATATGTCTATTCTTTCAATTGTAAGTCTTGTTTTTAGCTATAGCTATAGCCGATTGGCAATCACAATGTATTGACACCGATGGGGTTGGTTTCATTCCTAGTGGAATGTTTGCTAAGAAGTTTTTCAACCACTCAGCCTCACTACCAGTCATCTCAAGAGCGACAAACTCAGATTTTATTGTTGATCTTGCAATAATAGTTTGCTGATCTCCATGTAATCGCACCACCCCCAAGTGTGAATACATAACCACTAGTGGATTTTGTCTCATTTGAATCAGAGATCTAGTTAGCATCACTATACCCTTATAGTACAGCGGGAAATCCACTATATTCAATGGCATAATCCATTGAACCTCTTAAGTATCTCATAAGCCTGGAAAGTGCATCCCAATGTTCTTGATTGGGACATTGAGTGTACCTACTCACTATACCTACTGCATAAGCAATATCAGGTCTACAAAAGATTATCAAGTGCAGTAAGCTCCCAATTATCTGGGCATACTGAGGCTGAGATAATGATTCTCCTCTATTTTAAATTAATTTAGAGTTAGCATCATAAGGGGTATGATAACAGTTGAAAAACTGTTATTTTCATGCTTAAAATTGATACTAAAAGCAACCTTTATACTTAGAAACTAGCTTGAAATCATGCTTTTCTTCATATTTTCAGAAATAAGAGAGTTGGACAGGTTTATGCTTGATTTCAGTGTTTTTGTGCAGGTTTTAAGGTGAATTTAGTGAAAGAAGTGAAGAAGGAGAGAGATGGAATCAGAAAAGACATCAAAAAGTGCAAAAGGAGAAGCCGCAATTGCCGCTCAACGGCAGTTTACCGCTGAGCGGCACTCAGGAGTTCACGGGAGGACCGCTGAGGGGCAAAATGGCCGCTGAGGGGAAGAAACGACTCACGCACTTACCGCTGAGCGGTAGTTTACCGCTGAGCGGCACTATTTTTGGGCTTGGGCCTAATTTTCTGTAATTTACGAATAGTATATAAGCTTTAGTGTTTCCTAGGGTTTGTATCTTTGGCAGAAACGAAGCAAACACTCTCTCTTCCACCCCTTTGAAGGAGGATCTTGGATGCTCAGGCTACCTCTTCACCTTTCTAGGGTTTTATCTTTCATTCTTTCATTATTGTTCATCTAGGTTCACCATGAATATGGTGAACTAAACCTTGTATGTTTGTTGGGGAATCAATGTAATCTTTTGAAGCTCTCATATATGGAATTTGTGCTTGCATCTTAATCTAAGACTTATGCTTTCTTTCATCATTAGTTAGGGTTTTTCCTCTTTACTCAAGGCTTGCTTTGTTTAACTCATTCAATGCATGATTATTGATTTTGTCGATACGGGAACGTACGGGGAAGTCTAGATCCGGGGAATTTCTCCCAATAGTATATTGGTTGCCTTAAGCTCCTGCGCTAAATAAACTAATTATTAGGAATGCTAGGAATCGTATGAACTCGTAATTAGGGAGAAGCCTTCTTGAAAGGTAATTTAGAGAGTGGCATTAACAATGATGACTTGAATGTTGAATTCCTAAAATATATGAGAGTGGATAAGATGAAATTGACCCCAACAACATATTCATCCATATATTCCATTGAAAGTGACTGTCTTTTGTTTTAGCCATTGATCAACCTCATGCATACATGTTTATTTTCGTCTTTTCATAGTATAATCCAATTATTTCGTTCTTAAGTCTTAGCTAATCAACGAATCACATAACTAAACTAGGCCGTGAGTCCTTTGGGAGAACGATACTTGGTCTTACAAAGTTTATTACTTGAAACGATTCGGTCATACTTGCCGATTGTTAAACAAGTTTGTGACATCATACTTTGGTGATCATAAATTTGTGCATCAAGTTTTTGGTGCCGCTACCGGGGACTCGTGGTTTAACTGGTTAATTTGTGTGATTATTGATTATCTTTGACTTTAATTTTGAATTTCTGTTTTTATTTTTTGTTTTTTATCTTTTCGGTTTTTATTTTATTTTATTTTATTTTATCTTATCTTATCTTATTTTATTTTATTTTATTTGATTAGATTTTATTTTGTTTTATTTTTTTATCTTCTGAATCTTTTATCTTCTCCTATATCTTTTTGTGCTAACCAAATATTCTAGGGTTTTGTGTTCTTGTGTATGCAGGAGGCAATTCGAACTAGGAGCAAGAAAACAACAGAACCTCTTCTTGAAGGTCTAGACGAGAGTAGACGGAGGAGAAGAATCCGAACATCTAGAGAACTTTTCCCTCCTCCGGAAACTCTGCTACAATCATCACCACAAGGTTCTGTTCATAGCACAAAAAATATGGAGAACAACAATGTCAGAAGAACTCTTGTTGATTACACCAATATAGCTGGACCTCAACACTTTAACAGTATAGCTAGACCTAGAGTCAATGCAGCTAATATGGAGGTCAAACCAGCACTGATTCAACTGGTGAAAAGCAACCAATTTAATGGGTTATCTCATGAAAGCCCATATGAGCACCTCACTACTTTCAATGAGATTTGCAACACAGTCAAGATTAATGGGGTGCCAGATGAAGGAATCAAACTTAGTTTGTTTCCTTTCTCATTGGGAGGCAATGCTAAACTTTGGTTGAATTCTTTCCCAGAAGGAAGTTTCACAGAGTGGGAAGCAGTGGTAACAAAGTTTTTAAACAAGTACTTTCCACAATCAAAGGTGACAAAAGGCAAGCAAGAGATATCTTCATTTAAGCAGGGCATGGAAGAATCACTGGGGCATGCATGGGATAGATACAAAAGCTTGCTAAGAAAAACACCCACGCATGGTTTTGAAGAACAGGAAGTAGTCTTAACTTTCCTTGGAGGGCTTGGTTCACAAACCAAGATGATGCTGGATGCCTCAGCAGGAGGCAATATTAAATGGAAAACTCCAGAGGAAGCCACAGAAATTATAGAAAACATGGCTACTAGTGATAATGAGCTGCACAGTGAGAGAGGAGCTCCTATGCAACAAAAAGGAGTTCTCCAATTACAAACACATGATGCCTTGCTAGCTCAAAACAAAATTCTAACTCAACAGCTGGAGACTCTGACTAAAACTCTTGCACAATTACCCAAAGAGTTGAGAACTGCTGCACAGGTACAAACCCAGTTGTGCGAATTATGTGGAGGCGACCATATCAATGGTCAATGTGCCGTTCCAGTAGAAGCCGTAGAGGATGTAAACTACATGACCAATCAATACCGTCAAGGGAACTACAATCAAGGGTGGAGACCACACCCAAGCATTGGTCAAGGGCAAACTGGGCAAGTTGGTCAATATAATAAGCAGCAGCAACAACCCACCTTATGGCAACAGTTATCTATGCTTAATGAAAGGTCCATGAGGATGGAGGAAACTCTCAACAATTTCATACAGAAGACTGAGTCTACACAGAAGAGCACTGAAGCTGCTATTAAAAATTTGGAGACTCAGATGGGGCAGATCACCAAACAGGTGGAAGAAAGGCCAAATAGAAATTTTGGGGCTAATACTGAGGTTAACCCTAGAGAAGAGTGCAAAGTGGTAGAGAGTGTTGATGATGAGATAGTTGAGTTAGATATAGAAGAGAGAAAAGAAATAGAGAGCAAAAGCACTTTTCCTTTTCCTATCCATCAAGGGAAACAACTGGACTTCACGGAATTATTCGAAATGGTGGATAATAAAGCACCTTGGGAACAGATTCTGCAACAGATCACAGTTTACACGAAATCTGATGAAAACATCTCTACAAAGAAAAGACGTAGAGATGATGAGGCAAAGGAGTGTATAACTGTTAAAAAAGAGTCATTCCCTCCTAAAGCAACAGACCCAGGCAGTTTTTCTATCCCTTGTACCATAGGGAAGAAAAGGGTGAAGAAAGCTCTCCTTGATTTAGGTTCAAGTGTTAACTTGATACCTTACTCTTTATTGGAGCAAATCGGCAATGTTAATGTGAAACCTGTAAAGGTTAATCTAGTAATGGCCGATGGATCTTCAAAGGAGCCATGTGGGATTGCAGAGGACATTATAGTTTGTGTTGGCAAACTTCAGTTCTTGGCAGACTTTGTGGTGATGAAGATGGAGACAGAGAAGATACCTATCATACTTGGAAGACCGTTTATGAAAACGGCCAGAGCTATCATTGATGTAAATGAAGGTATAGTGGTGCTCCAGGACAGGGAGGAGAGAGTGGTTGTAGACGTCTTTCAAGATGAGACGCAAACACAGGAGGAAGAAGCTAGTTATAAAGCTGCATTTCAAGATGCACCCATGACTAGCCGTAAAGATGAAAATCTCAAGGTTGCAGGTAACCATGGTTTGTTGTTTCAGGTACACAAGGAAGAAAAGATTGGAAGAGGAGGAGAAATTCCTGGTGACTGGGAGAAAAGAAGACCCCAACTTGGTGCACCTGTAAGAATCAAGAACAAGTTGTGGGTTGTGAAGGGCTTTAAAGAGAAGGAGATGATAGAGATAGAATCTCCACGTCTTAGAAGAATCAAAACAGTTCACAGGAAACAGCTGAGGAGTTGGTGGGATAACAACATCAACTATGAAGAAAGAACTTGAGCTTTACTAGGTCAAGCTAATGACGTTAAAAGAGCGCTTGCTGGGAGGCAACCCAGTTGATTTTAGAACTTTTAAATTTTACTTTGGTTTGTAATTTTTTTAAATCTGTTGAACATTATTGTGTAAATATTTTGCGGAACATAGCATCTACTGAAGGATGCTAGTTGGATGTAGCATCTACTGAAGGATGCTAAATTGTAGCACCTACTGATGGGTGCTGGTAAGTTTGTAACATCTACTGAAGGGTGTTGGTGGATTTTGGGTCAGGCTCGTGACGTTAAACAAGCGCTACCTGGGAGGCAACCCAGTTGATTGAATATTTCTGTTTGTTTCGTTTTAGTTGCATAATAGGGTTTGCATAAGTAATCTGAACATTGAATTGTAGGGAACCAGTGAGGGGTATGTCTAGGAGGCACGTAGGTTAAGAAAAGAAGGAGAAGAGCACTTCACGAAAGTGCCGCTGAGCGGCAACTTACCGCTGAGCGGTACTCTAGCAAAATGGGCTTTAGTTCCCCTCAGCGGAACCCGAGCCCATTAGGGTATTTTTATACCCCAAGCTGCGTTTTAGGTTTTCTTTCCAGGCTTTTCTCTGCACAAACACTCCCACATACCTTTTCCAAGGTTTTCCACATCTTTTCATTCTTTCCTCTTGAAAATTTCTCTTCCACTCACTTGGTCACTAGTGTTCCATTCAAGTTTGGGGTTGGAAGAGAGTATCTTAGATTGGAAACATTCTCATTGCATCTAGTATCTCCACCCAAGTAAGTAAAATGCATTTTGTTCATTCTAGGGTTTTTGATTTTGAATGTGATTGTCAAAGCATGATTATTTAGGGGTTTTGCTTTCTATGCATGATTTGATGATATATTTGATGTTTGAACCGATTAAACTGCATGATTATGAACTGGAAAACTGAAAATTGCATTTGGGTGGAGTTAGGACAGCTTTAAGAGAGATTTTTCAAAACTCTGCAGAGTTACCGCTCAGGGGTAAACTGCCGCTGAGCGGCACTCTGCCAGACTTGAGTTTTCTTGAATTTTTGCGTTTTGGACTATGGCAATGGTGGCGCTGAGGGGAAATTCTGGCCCTCAGCGGTGGTTTAGCTTCTTAAGGAGTTGTGTTCTATGTTTTACTAATGATTAACATCATGTTCTGTGGTTTTGTATTTGTGTTTGAATGCAGGAATGACATCCTCTTCAGGAAAGAGATTGAAAACCATGGCAACCAAGAGAAAGGAAAAGGAACCAGAGCAACCCCATTCTAGCAGGTTCCTCTCTAGGAAACATGAGAAGCACTTTAGGGTGGTTCAGGACAGGAGACTTCTGATGGAGAGAAAAGTTGGAATGATACCTAACTTTGCTCCTCAATTTGGAGAGCAAGTGTTAGGGAATGACTGGGGAAAGCTAGCCACCTATCCTGCACCTACCAACATAGCTGTGGTAAAGGAATTCTACACTAATGCAAAGAAGATTGGTGATTATCCAGCTGAAAATTATTTGGGCTATGTTAGAGGCCATGCTATCAGGTATGATCCTGATTCTATCAATAACTTCCTGGACACTGTGTGGGCTGGTGAGCAGTGCCAGTTTGCTCTTTGCATGGAGGAAGGTGCTGATTATGAGGATGTGGAGAGAGTACTATGCATACCTGGAGGACACTTCCAAAGGAATAGATCTGGCTCAGTGGTTAACATTAGGAGGACGGATTTGACTCCTCTTGCAAAGTATTGGATGGCATTTTCTCATGCCAACATTCAGCCATGTTCACATGTGTCATTTGTGCTTGCATCTTAATCTAAGACTTATGCTTTCTTTCATCATTAGTTAGGGTTTTTCCTCTTTGCTCAAGGCTTGCTTTGTTTAACTCATTCAATGCATGATTATTGATTTTGTCGATACGGGAACGTACAGGGAAGTCTAGATCCGGGGAATTTCTCCCAATAGTATATTGGTTGCCTTAAGCTCCTGCGCTAAATAAACTAATTATTAGGAATGCTAGGAATCGTATGAACTCGTAATTAGGGAGAAGCCTTCTTGAAAGGTAATTTAGAGAGTGGCATTAACAATGATGACTTGAATGTTGAATTCCTAAAATATATGAGAATGGATAAGATGAAATTGACCCCCAACAACATATTCATCCATATATTCCATTGAAAGTGACTGTCTTTTGTTTTAGCCATTGATCAACCTCATGCATACATGTTTATTTTCGTCTTTTGCATAGTATAATCCAATTATTTCGTTCTTAAGTCTTAGCTAATCAACGAATCACATAACTAAACTAGGCCGTGAGTCCTTTGGGAGAACGATACTTGGTCTTACCAAGTTTATTACTTGAAACGATTCGGTCATACTTGCCGATTGTTAAACAAGTTTGTGACATCATACTTTGGTGATCATAAATTTGTGCATCAGGGTACTCACGGGTCTAAAATCATAATACCCAAACTTCTTAAGAAGTTTCTCAATGTATTGTGCTTAGGATAGTAATATACTATCTCCCTTCCTTATGATTTTAACACCTAAAATTACATTGGCTTCAACCATGTCTTTCATTTCAAAGTTCAATCCTAGAAACAGTTTAATTCTAGTAATAATCTCATTGCATGTACCAAAAATTAACATGTCATCCACATACAAACATATAATGACACAATCACCATTTTCAGATTTAAAGTACACACATTTATCAGCATCATTAGGTGAAAAACCATCACATAGCAATACATTATCTAGTTTTTCATGCCACTGTTTTGGTGCTTGTTTCAACCCATACAAAGCTTTTAAAAGTTTACAAACTTTATTCTCTTGACCAGGTACTACACACCCTTCAAGTTGAGTCATATAAATTTCCTCCTCTAAATCACCATTCAAAAAGGCAGTTTTAACATCCATTTGGTGTATCACTAGCTTATGGATAGCTGCTAAGGCTAACAGAACTCGAATAGAGGAAATCCTAGTCACAGGGGCAAAAGTATCAAAGTAATCTATGTTGGGTTTTTGAGTAAAACCTTTTGCTACTAATCTTGCCTTATACTTCTCTATAGATCCATCAAGATGACACTTTTTCTTAAAGATCCACTTACAACCAATGGGTTTTGCTCCTTTAGGCAAATCTACTAAGGTCCAAGTATTATTTTTCTGAATTGATTCAATTTCAGTCTTAATGGGTTTATCCCACTGTTTTGCATCAGGAGCACTAATGGCTTCTACAAAGTTACTTGGATCATTATCAACTAGATAGGTATAGAAATCATTACCAAATGAAGTTTCCTTCCTTTGTCTTTTACTTCTTCTTAATTCCTCACACAAGGCATCACTATTATTATTATTTTCTATACGTTGAGACGTCTCACTAACCTTTAAAGGAAAAACATGTTCAAAAAACTCAGCATTTTTCGTCTCCATTATAGAATTTCTTTCAAGGGTATCACTTTTAAGAACTAGAAACCTATAGGCAGCACTATGTTCAGCATAACCTAAGAACATACAATCAGATGTTTTAGAGTCTATTTTCCTTTTCTTAGGATCGGGTAACATCACCTTAGCTAGGCACCCCCACACTCTTAAATATTTAAGGTTAGGTTGATAAACCCAAAGGTTATCAGGTGCACTAGAACTAATAAGCATAGCATTCATCATCTACTTAAGAGTTCTATTCTTTCTCTCAGCTACTCCATTAGACTCAGGTGAATATGGTGGAGTTACCTCATGGATGATACCTTCTTTAACACAAAAGTCACTAAACAAAACATATTCACCACCTCTATCTGATCTAATTCTTTTAATCTTTTTATTCAATCGATTTTCTACTTCTGCTTTATAGGTTAAAAACACATCAAAGGCCTCATCTTTGTGTTTGATTAAGTATACTTTGAAGCTATCAAATTAATACTACTTTTCAAGGCAACTTCAGTATTGCCAAGTAGTATTCAAGAAAGTAGATAGGGTTAAAGTAACCTTGAGTCGTCTCCCAACGAATACGGAATTTCCTTTTAATATTTGAATCTTATGAATGCAATGCAATGTTCAAGAATAAAAATGATGTTTGGAGAAAGTTTAAAGAACAAATAAGAAACTTAAAAATGATTATAATGAAATAGGCTAATTCCACTGCTTTTCCAAGATAGATTCATCATCGGTTATTCACAGATAATTGTTCAATTGATTATTATTTAAGTTTCAAATTAATTAAAGTACATTCTTAGTTAATTTGAGGGCGATCATGCAGTTAACCAAAGTAAATTCTCAATCAAATGCAAAACCTTTCTAGATTATTCACAATGAATTCAACCAAAGTACATTCTCAATCAAATCCTATTATGTTTAATCATGTCTATTCTTAAATCGCCTAACCAAATTAAAAACAAATCAATCAAAGTAAATTCTCAAAAATTATTACTACCAATCAAAGTACATTCTCAATTGATAGTAAAAACCAATTAATCATATGAAAGTTCCTAAATTAAATCAAAGTAGATTCTCAATTAAACCTAGAAACCCTAGAACTCATATAATCAATATGCGTGTAGATTCAAACACATTATGATGCAATAATCTTTGCTTTTAATTTGATAGAGAGATGAAAGACATAGAGAGAGAACAACTTAAATCAATAATCAAAATAAACAATTGCATTAACTCAACCTAACCTCAGAATCCATAATGGAATTACAGCAAAATAGCCCTAGATGCTTAGCTCTCCATGAATGGAGTTGAATACAAGATGAAATAAGAGAGAGAAGTGGTGAATGAATGAATGAAGTGAAGTCCCCCTTTTCTGCCTCCCCTAGGTCTCTTTATATAGGGCCTGATTGGGCTTGGACTCTGAATATTCAGTTGACAGAATCTTTTATCTTATATCTCCCAAATAACTAAAAGATTTAGATAATTATAACATTATTTGGAAGATATTTTCGGTTGATATTCCCAAATTAAATCAATTCAACAATTGAATTTTATATTTTAGCTTTTCTGAATTTTCCAAAATTACACATAAGCCCTGAATTCCTTCTATCTGCGCTTTAACCCTTTTTTAATTTCTGAAATTGCAGGAAAGCCCCTCAGTTGACCACCTTGACCAGATTCAAACAGCATTGACCATTTTTGACTCAAGATGACGCGCCAATGAGTGCCCACCACGTGTCAATCCACTTCCACCCAAAATTAGGTTTTGTCAGATTGGGGAAAGGCTTCCCCCTCCGCCGCTGCCTGCGTTCGAATCCTTCCCTCTACAGTGGCGCTGCTCGCGGTTTGAAGACGATGGAGGTTAGTGGTGGTCGCAACACGGTGATGATGATGAACACGTGAGGAGGGCTATGTCGCGATTTGGTTTTCTGATGCAGGTTTGGTGAAGAAGATGATCGCAATTTTGCATGGTACTACGGTGTGGTTGATTATTGCAGGTTGTGTCCTCTATGTTGCTGGTCTGGCGACGATGGAGGTCACGACGTTGGTTGCGGATGGTGCGGTGTAGATCTTGCGTCAATGGAGAAGAGGACGGTGAACTCTATGCGACAGCGGCGAGATGATGGTGATGCGAAGATGAACTCGCGGATGGCGGCTAGAAAGTCGCGCCTTGGTGGTGGCTGTCCGGTGACGAAGCGGAGCGACGATGCGGTTCTGACGATTTGGTGGTGGCGGCATGAGCGAGACGAATGGAGGTTGGTGACGCTGCTGGCGATGAGGTGGTTGGTCAGATCTAGGGTTCATAGCGGTGGTGCGGCATTGGGGTTTGCGGTGGCGGTGCCTTGCGGCATGGTGATGACGGCGGCACGGCAGTGGCGGCTAGTGTTAGGTTAGGATGATGAAATTAGGGTTTTTGTTTGGAGAAGATGATGATGTGTCAAGGATGGTGACGTGGCAACAACTGATTGGTTAATTTGGTGTGCAGAGGATTAATGACATGGCAACTTCTTGATGGTCAGATGTGTGGGTATTAGATTGCCATGTGGCATGATCTGGTGGAGTCTAGTTTAGGAGGGGTAGGAGTAGGAAACGTAGGAAGGTGTAGTAGAAAAGACTTAGTGTTTGGGCTTGGTTGTTGGCCTGTTTCAGAAATAGGAGTGTATGTAGGGATTTTAGGAGGTGCAAGGGTAAAGTCTGTCTGTTTGGCCCGTCTATACAATATTTTCCAAATAAAACCTGATTTTGGGCCTTGAATTGCCATTTGGACCAATAGAACTTATAGTTTAAGCTGCACAAATAAATGTAAGAACTTCCAAGAATAATTTATGCAATTAAAATCACTTTTTAAGTCCCTTTTAATTCCAAACACAATATATCAAATCATCACAAATCCTCTTTAAATCAATCATTCAAGCACATAAATTTCATCAAAAATTTAATTTTAAAGCATAAATGTGGGCATAAATATGCACTCATCAATCTAATTCTTTTAATCCTTTTATTCAATTGATTTTCTACTTCTGCTTTATAGGTTAAAAACACATCAAAGGCTTCATCTTTGTGTTTGATTAAGTATACTTTGGTGTATTTAGAATAATCATCTATAAAGGTCACAAAATAAATTTTACCTCCTCTAGACATGGTTTGTTTCATATCAGCTAGATCAGTATGAATTAACCCTAATTGTTCAATTTGACGTTCTACAGAAAAACATGTTTTCTTTGTTATTTTAGATTCTACACATATATCACATTTACTACTCTGTTTATCATGCATATTAATTAATCCTAGTTGTTTTAATTTCATAACATAGGAAGAATTCAGATTTCCTAATCTAGCATGCCATATATCATATGAGTCAATGATATAAGCAGAAAGAAGATGATTCATTAATATTTTCAGAAATGTTAAGTACAAAGATACCCTGATCACAATATCCCTTCCCCACAAAAACATTATTTTTTGTCATTACAATCTTGTCAGACTCGAATGACACTTTAACCCTCACTTTTCCCAGTAGTGCTACAGAGATTAAATTAACTTTGATTGATGGCACATGTAGCACATCACTCAAGGCCATAGTCTTTCCAAATGTGAGTTTGAGAAGAACTTTCCCTTTTCCCAGAACAGGAGTGGTCTTGGAATCACCGAGGTAAACGTGTTCTTCTCCATCCCCTACACTAGTGTAAGAGGTAAAGGCACTTCTGTTTGCACAGATATGCCTGGTAGCACCAGAGTCTACCACCCACTTGCTCACATTTGTCTTCAGATTTACTTAAGAAACAACCGCAACAATAATGTCATCTCCTTCGACTATATTAGCCTTAGGAGGATTGTCGTTTCTTACTCTGTGCCTACACTACGGTGAATGATGGCCCGACTTCCCACATAAAAAGCAATTTCCTTTCTTCTTAAAGGTGGGGTTAGATGTGTTGGGGCGAAATTTTCAAAAATTATTTTTCTTATTGTGATCAGGTTTGTGTTCGTACCTTTTTGGAGCACGTTTGTCTTCTACCATGTTTGCTTTTGCAGACAATGCTTTGGCCCTCACAACAGCACATTCTTTCCTGTTGGTATCTTCAATAATTATGTGAGTGATCAACTCTAAAAGTGACATTTGCTTGCGCCTGTGTTTTAGTTGTTGCTTGTAATCAGTCCAGGGAGGCGGCAGTTTCTCGATCAAAAGCTCTGAAACAAACTCATCTGGAAGAAGAACGTTCTCCGCTTTGATATCTTCGAGTAGCTTGTGGTACTCATTAATTTGCGACTTTATGTCCTTGTCTTCAACCATTTCCCAGCGATAGTAATTCCCAATGATGAATCTTTGCCTGACCATATCTTCAGCAGTGTATTTGAGAATCAACGAATCCCAAATGTCTTTCGCTTCCTTATAGGAACAGTATACATCGAACAAATTGTTAGAGAGTGCACTAAGTAAAGTATGACGACATACCTTGTTTGCATGAACCCAGTCTTCAACTTGTTTTGAATTTGGAGGGAGACTGGAGTCGAGTTTTGAAGATGAAAGAGCAAAAGCAACTTCATACATGTCTAAGAGGGTTGACACGCGTTCTTGCCAGCGCCGGAAATTCTGACCAGAGAAGACTTCAATTTTTGATACATCCAGGAAAGGTTTCGCGAAGACCGTTTGAGTTCCGGAAACAATATTCTGATTCTCCGGGATTGAGTTGTTGTTATTGTCAGCCATAAGTCCTTAAGATTGTTGTAGAAGCTGACAATAATAGAATAAAAAGTTGTTGATTTCTACTTAATAATTTCCTTTTTCCACTTCTACAGTTCATGTTCCATTTAAATTCCGGACTGGTTCATTTATCAATATTTTTCTCCAGTCTTTTCTTAAATCGTTTAAGTTTTAATTGTAGTAATTTTTTTTCTTCATCGTTTCTTTTCATTCTACTCCTCTGGTACATTAATTTGTCTTTCAAGGATTTCTTAGCAAGAAGAACAGAGAACTACTGCAGAATAAAAAGTGAGATTAGAACTTTTGGATCAATGACAACATTGTGCAGGAATTTCAGTGAGAGTATATAGTGTAGTGTCACTACTTACTTTTGAGATTTTAGGTATTAAAACAGTGTACAACACTAAAGATACATAAATTACCACTTTTTCTTTGTGCTTTTCTTTCTTTTCTTCTAAACTTCGAATTTTTTCCCTTCCTTCCCCAACCTTCGGGTAAGAATAGCTACGAACACCAAAAAGCAAACATTACTTCAAACAGGACAAATAAAAAATAGTGTAACTTTTACATGTTTTATGAGAGTCTTGTCTAGAAAAGACATTGTTTATAAAAAAAAAATATATAAGAATATCAAATATTTGTATTCACTAGTGCAGAAATGGCCTTAGACGTATGTTATTTTGGGCTTTTAACATCAGATCTCGATCCGACATCTTTATGTGTGACGTTAATGGGACGTCGGGACTCTACAGGTCCGACATCTTTATAGACGTCGAATTACACCAAAACCGACATCTATAGACGTTAGACATGGCATTAACCAATGTCTACTGCAACTCGTGTCTTTGAGCAGCGTACTAAAACCTTCTTCCTTTTCTTGTTTCCTCATAAGAAAAGTTTGCGTCTTTTGGACCTCTTATGACATTTCAACCGAAAACCGAATCTGGATCCTTGCGTAGTTCCATTCCAACTAGGCAATGAAAACGAATACGGTGACATGAGAATTAGGCAAGGACCCAGGTTCGGTTTTGGGTTGAAATGCTATAAGACATCCAAAAGACACAAGCTTTCCTTACGACGAAACTAGCAAAGGGAGAAGGTGCTACTACGCTACCCAAAGACACGAGAAAAACTGCACCAAAACACAACGAAAACTCATTTTAATCGGTTCAAATGGAAGATAATCCATCAAAGACTAATTTAATCGGAGTAAACATAAGTTTAAACGGTTCAAAAGAGACAAAACGCACCTGGAAATGCAATGTCGCGGAGAGAAAAGGCGAGAAGGAAGACGATAAAGTGCGCGTAACCGCGGGTTCGATTTCTGATTTAAAAGGAAACCAAACGTCGGGCACAGGAGGGCACCGACGCCTATTCTCGACTAGACGTAGGGGACCTCACTAATATGATGTCCATCCGATTGAAAAATTAATATTCGTGGTGTATAGAAACGTCAGTCGTAAGGGAAGCCGACGTCCTAAACAACTCTTCATCTACCCTGTCAGGCCATTTATACGTCAGATGGCGGGATCAGACGTCCATATGGCGAAAAAAAACAACTTGTCACCTACCTGTCAGGCATATAGACGTCTGTTACAGGGGGCTGACGTTGATAATCGTATATAGACGTTGGTGATAGTTAAAGCTGTCAATTTGACCCATGACCCCAAGGCTAGCCCTAACCCACTCTTGAAAAAACTCCCTCTTAAGAAGCCCCTCAAATGGGGGCCAAAAAAAAGCCCCAACTCCCAAAAGCCACCTCTTAAGGGGGTTAGGATCAGGGTTAAGGTGGGTTTAGCCCACTAAAAAATTTTTGGAAACTAAACTTCAACATTCTCATAATAAAAGTACTAAATTTTATATTCATGGAATTGATTCATATTTCAAATTATTAAATAAAACTAATTAATGATAGTATAATAGAATATTTAATATTAAAAATAACTACTTTTTTAAATAATTAAAAACAATTGCAAATCACACACTTAATTTTATACAACTAAATAGTATTACAAATTTTTTTTTGCTAAAATATTATAAAGATTATTTATTTTGTTGTCAATTTTAATACAATTATGTCTTATATTCCAAACACCAATTATTAGAAAATTATATATAATTAGTAATATCAAAATAACCCCAAAGAAAGATAATAACATATTAAATTAATTTAATATTTGCAGTGCTTTTCCAGTTCTTAAAAAGAATCACTCTTTTGTTTCCTCGACTTCTAAAATATCACTCAATTTGTTTTTAATTATTTAAAATTAAAAATAATTCAAAAATTTATTATCTAAAATTTTTGGATCAAAAATAATATAATATTTTATGTGTAAATTAAACTTATGTTTTATTTTGTTTTTTTCTCTCTGATAATCTTTTCTCAAAATCACCATAAGATATATTATAAAAAGAAAATTAATTTCTGAAAAATTTATAAAACAAAGAAAATTGTAAATAGACATAAAGTACTAAAGAATGACAATGTTATAGTGTTTCAATTCTTAAACTAACACATTAAATAATTTACTTTTAACTTTCAATTAGAACACATAACATAAATGTATGTTTATGTTTATGACATTTAAAATGTAAACATTTTGAGTTACTAGTACGACGAGATTGAATCCTATGGGCAAATACAACTGTAACTTGCACAATGTTTATTAGTTTTTTCTTTTTGCTTGTTATTTATGTTATGAGCATGATTTGTCGAGTATAAAATAAAAAATAAAATCATTTATATTTAATTTCTTTTTCAATAGCTTTCTAAGAAAGTAAAGAATCCTTATTTTTTTTAAAATTAAGAGCTTCAATTATAGAAAATCTTCTCTTAAATTTCAATTAGGATAACTTTAGATAGAAAGTTAATTTTTGACTTATAACCTAAAAAAAGCAAAATTAAATATTTAAAAAAGAGAGTGAAAAAAGTTACGAGTTTAACGCTTTTTATGAACAATATACTAACAACTTACATTTATTTATAAAAAAATAACCTAATTCAACTTATAAAATTAGTTTAAATTTAATTCAATTTTATAAAATCAATTTACTTTTTTTATCGGCAGAATATGCATATGTGTATATATATATATACATAAGACACTTCTGTCAACTCAGGTACAATAATTCATGATTTTACATATGTAATGCTTTTGTATCAAAAGTCCATTAAAGATAGTGAAATTTGCATATACTTTATATGGTAAGGTGATATTTGTAAATATTGTAAATTTACTTTATTTATAGTTGATATAAGATTTGTCACAAGGTTTCTGCCAATAGGATAAATAATGTCATCTTTATTTACTTTGTACAATGAATAGAATGATAAATACATCTATAACTATATGCTCTCTTTCTTCATTCAAATTTGAATAGTTATTTTTTAAAATAAGTGATAACAACACTGTGTGACGTTGGTTGCTAATTAAACTGCAAGAGATGTAGTTCCAAATCTGACTAGTTAATATTAGAAAAAAATTTCAATGTAATACAAAAATGAAACCGAAATATGTATACCTGGTATGCTGCTGATGCTGTTCCAAAAACGAAGCCTGTCGGAAAACTACTTCGATTGAGTGAAGAAACATCGACAATAGATGCAGGACCAGCGAAAGTAATTGATTGTGATGTGAGAGGAAGAGCGAAGAAGAGAAGGAGAATAAAGTGATTGCATGCCATGTTCATTGCTGAATCTTAGATTCTGCTTACTGAAGCTATGATGTGTAATATTCTATTTTATAGAGAGAAGAAGAACATAAAGTTATAGCTAAATATAGCCTTATAAGTAATTTAAAATGAAGCTCAGCCATATACTCAAACTGTACTGGTCAATACTACTAATTTAATCTACAAGATTTAGTGCAGTTTGGAATTATTCTGGATGAAAAATAAATCTATAAATCAAATCTAAAAAAATTTGTAACTCACCACTCAGTCAAAGTTAGGATTTTATTACTTTTTTTTATGTAATAAAATCTAAGAAGCTCGTATACAACATCTATATTAGGAAAAGATCAATAGAAAAAGATGTATAGAAATAGTTTTATTAAATATTTTTGACAAAATTATTTAAGTTTATTCATATTTATATTTTACATTGAACTTTATTTAAAATTATTTTTAAATTTTAAGTTTATTTCTTTTAAATGTTATAAACTTATTTAAAATTAATTTAACAATTTACATTTAAATTTATAAAAAAATTTATTTTTAAATCAATTAAAACATTTGTATAGAAATGATTGAATTTTATACATTTTAAAAATATACAATGATTTAAAAGAATTGAATTTATTTTATTTTATCAAATGCAATTGATAAATAAGTTTAACATATTTTTTAGTTAAAATAAATTTTGATAACATTACTTTCTATTAACAACTTTAAAACAATTTTACATATAATTCAATGTAAAATATAAATATAAATGAATTTAATTTTGTTAAAAATATATAATAAAAATTGATAAGTGTGAAAAATACTTGTTTTCATATTTATTAATTATCTCATTAGCTCAAAGTTGTGATTATTCATGAATTATGTGTTTTCCTCATAGAAAAGATGTAATAGTTAGTAGGAAAGTGGTGTAGTTCTTTGTACAAGAATTGTATACATCATTGGAGTGTTATCAACAGTTCTCGCTAAGCCAATCATCATGTGCTCAGCTACAAGGAAGATTATTCGCTTAGCGCACCAGCAGCATTCGCTGAGCGAATGGGGTCAGTTAAGACATCAGAAGCTGACTTTTCGCTCAACGCATGATAGGTGTTCGCTGAATGAAAAACTTTAGAGGAACTCTAGAAGGCTACTTAAAGATATTAAGACATCATTTCTGCAAGAGATTGCTTCAAATGTGTATGTTTTATATGAATAAGTAGAGCTGTCAATTTGACCCATGACCCCGGGGCTAGCCCTAACCCACTCTTGAAAAAGCCCCCTCTTAAGAAGCCCCTCAAATGGGGGCCACAAAAAAGCCCCAACCCCCAAAAGCCACCTGTTAAGGAGGTTAGGGTCAATGTTAAGGTGGGTTTAGCCCACTAAAAGATTTTTTGAAACTAAACTTCAACATTCTCATAATAAAAGTACTAAATTTTATATTCATGAAATTGATTTCTTATTTCAAATTATTAAATAAAACTAATTAATTATAGTATAATAGAATATTTAATATTAAAAATAACTACTTTTTTAAATAATTAAAAACAATTGCAAACCACACACTTAATTTTAACAACTATATAGTATTACAAATTTATTTTTTCTAAAATATTATAAAGATGTTTTGTTTTGTTGTCAATACAATTATTTCTTATATTGCAAACACCAATTATTAGAAAATTATATATAATTAGTAATATCAAAATAACCCCAAAGAGAGATAATAACATATTAAATTAATTTAATATTTGCACTGCTTTTATAGTTCTTAAAAAGAATCACTCTTTTTTTTCCTCGACTTCTAAAATATCACACAATCGGTTTTTAATTATTTAAAATTTAATTCAAAAATTTATTATCTAAAATTTTTGGATCAAAAATAATATTAATATTTTGTGTATATTAAACTTATGTTTTATTTTGTTTTTTTTCTCTCTGATAATCTTTTCTCAAAATCACCATAAGATATACTATAAAAAGAAAATTAATTTCTGAAAAAATTATAAAACAAAGAAAATTTTAAATAGACGTAAAGTACTAAAGAATGACAATGTTATAGTGTTTCAATTCTTTAACTAACACATTAAATAATTTATTTTTAACTTTCAATTACAACACATAACATAAATGTATGTTTATGTTTATGACATTTAAAATGTAAACATTTTGAGTGAGTAGTATGACGAGATTGAATCCTGTGGGCAAATACAACTGTAAGTTGCACAATGTTTATGAGCTTTTTCTTTTTACTTATTATTTATGTTATGAACATGATTTGTCGAGTATAAAATGAAAAATAAAATCATTTATATTTAATTTCTTTTTCAATAGCTTTCTAAGAAAGTAAAGAATCCTTATTTTTTTTAAAATTAAGAGCTTCAATTATAGAAAATCTTCTCTTAAATTTCAATTAGGATAACTTTAGATAGAAAGTTAATTTTTGACTTATAACCTAAAAAAAGCAAAATTAAATATTTAAATTTCAAATTTATAAAATGATCCTTTAATTATATACTTAGAGAATCTAACTCAATAAATATTGTCAATTTGCTTTTGTTTCTCGATTCTAGAACCCTCGTCCTATAAAAATTTCAATTTATTTTCTGTAGTAACTATTTTTGTAACAAATTAGGAGTTAATTATGTTTTTTCTTGTATTCAAAATGAATATTTTTTCTAAGAAAAAGGCCCATGGGTTGGCCCTGGCCCATAGGGCTTTTGAAGAAATTTTGGCCCTGTGGGCTTTTTCTACAAGGGGATTTTTGCCCCTGTGGATTTTTCTTGCCCCAACCCACGTGGGTTAGGCCAAACCATGTAAGGGGGGCCAAATTGACGGGTCTATCAATAAGAGTAGCTAGATTTCTCTTTCGTTGAAATTGGATGTAATGTTTTCACTATGATGTAAAATTCTTGTGCAATATGGAAATATGCTCTTTCTTGAATTTATTTTCATTATATGGAAATATAATGTTATTTGAATGTCTCTGCTTACTAGAAAGTAACTTTGAACATGGACATAGATAGAGCATCTAAGTGATTTGGGATCTAGGGATAGACTCAATAACTTAGTCATTCTTAGCATCTGATTTAATGCAAATTGTATATTAAATTGACTAAGCGATTAACACTTTGATATACGAATTTAGAACTAGTTGCTAAGGAATTAGGACTCGTATGTCTTGATGTGAATGCTTGAATGAAATAATGATATGTTGTGCAAGGTTTTATTTTCATGTGATTCATGAAACCAGTAAATGAGTTCAATTAGATAACGTAACTCAATTCCCTTGGGAGAACAATACTTTGTATTTACTTTTACCAATTGAAACGATTTGGTATACTTGACAAAATGTTATCAAGTTTTTGGCGTCGTTGTCGCGGATCAAACCCGGGTCGTCCGCGTGCATTCGAAAATACTTAGCATTATACTATTGCATAACATTTATATAAAAATTAAATTTTGTTACTATTTGAAGAGTGACAATATTGTTTAATTTTAAAAATATTATGACTGAATTGAGATAAAATAAAAATATAAAGACCAAATTAAAACTAAACAATGACACCAGGCATGAGAGTAATATGTGACACTGACATAGTGACATCACATTATCTCTGTCATATGACATGATGTTACTTTAACATGTGACAAATTTTTATTTTTTAAAAAATTGAAAAAAAAATAAGTAACATGTGACTCCTCTTTAATAATGTTAGTACATTATTAACGAAAAAACTAATTGAATCAATTTTTTCATATTAAGGACCAAATCGGAACCAATAAAAATACAGGACCGATTACAATTTTTTCTACAAAAATGGAAACCAATGGAATCATTTAACCCTATATCTATTACATGAGCTTTGCAAGAATCCTTACTCTATCAATATTTATTCTAATAGTAGAGTGCCTTAAATATTAAGAACTAACTATATAATCTAAGACCTTTTAAGAAAGTTCTTAAACCATTTTGCAGAGAGTTTTTCATATCGTTTTAAGCCATTCTTATAATCCACAAAGTGAATTCCAAAGCGTACTGCATAACCATCATTCCATTCGAAGTTGTCCAACAATGACCATGCAAAATATCCTTTTATGTTTACGCCATCCCTAGTAAAGTCAATAAAATAAATAAATTAAATTTGCAAATAAAATAATTTTTGAGCAATAAAGAAATCATTAATTACCTAATTGCCGAATTTATATAATAGAGATGGTGATAATAGTAGTGAACTCTATGTTTATCGTAAAGGGATTTCCTTAACGATACTGTCGGTTCGTCCAATTCACTTACACCTTCAAGTTAAAAGCAATATACGTTAAAAGTGATAGAAGAAAGATTACTTATAAACATGCAAAAAGTTATATTAAGGCTACATATTTTAAATAACTTTGTCTAAATAATTACTTAATGAGATATTTCAAAGATAATAAAATGATGATTTGATTTAATTACCATTTTCAGTTATGTAAATCAAAGGAATGTTGTACTTTTCTTTTGTATAGAGCAACAATTCTCTAATTCCTTTAGGATAAACGTATAACCAACTAGAACCGCTCTGCAAATATAAATATGAAGTTATACAAAACCAAATAAACCAATAATAATATGAACATAAAATTTCAAGTGATTGCATACATACCGATGGACCTATTGGAACGCCATTACGAATAGCTAGCCCACAAAACAAAAAACAAAATGTGATATTATGAAATTATAAGATATGTTATTTAAATAAGTGATAGTTAAAGTTCTACTTACATGAAAGATTGGCCTTGCAATCTGTTTCATAATTAGGTTTGGTTTTGGGTGCATCGGCAGCATAGTAAGTGGTGTAATAGTTTAATCCAAGAAAATCAAATGAACCAACAAGAAGTTTTGCTTCTTCTTTAGTGAATTCTGGTAATCTTTTACCAACTAAGGAACGCATGCTCTCTGGATACTTTCCTGATGTCAATGGTTCCATGTACCTATAATTATTATTACAAAATATCAAAATTTCAGACTTTTCTTTGTTGAATAACTCCAAATTATTCACATACCTACTACCAAAATAATATAATATAGTACAAATCCAAAACTTACAATATTTTACTCTTGAAAATAGAAGAACAATATAACACGTAATAACAACTTTAATTAGTGTAACTCTACATAACTCAAGATATTCCACATCAATTATAGTTATAAGATAAATTTATAATATATAAATGAGTACAATCTTATATGATTGTATAAGTTTAAAATTCACTTCTTAATATAATATCATAACTATAATTTAAAGTCTATCATAACGAGATTTTTTGTTTGTCCAGCCTATTGTACAACATTATCATACCAATAATTAATGTTTTGTGCCTAAACTCAATATATATATTTCTCAGTATGAAGGACATGTGTTGAAAGTTTCGAATAGACGAACAATAAGACCGTTCACAGTATATAAATAAGTATAAACATCATGTTATAAGTCGATTTTACAAGGTTGAGTTAATCTTAAATTTTATATTCTAACATAATTTTATTTTTAAGAGTGGTAATATTTAAATGGAGAGTGAAGTACTTACCATCCATACATAAAGTCAAGAGCTCGTTGAGCAGCTTCTTTATCTGATGTGGTATTTGAAAATGGCTCAAACCAATGAGACACATGTGTTATGCCTATCACTCCCCTTTGAGATTCCTAAGCAAAGTGTTCCAAATGTTAAGTACAAGAGTTGTACAAAAATAGTTTAACCCTTATAGCAATGCTGAAGTGTAGCTTTTGGTGAAGACTAAAAAACCTGATACTTTTTCTTGTACACTTGAACAGCTGCTGCATGAGAAAGTAGTTGATAATGTGAAATTACATAAGGTTCTGTTCCTGAATCACCACCAGTGCATTTTGGATTTAACCATTGGGAACATCGACCTGGTGCAAAGCTCCCAAGTGCATAACCACCCCTACTAAAAGACCATGGCTCGTTTAAAGTAATCCAATGTTTCACCTTATCTCCAAATTCTTCGAAACAAAGTTCCGCATAGTCTTGAAAATCATTTCTGAAAATCAGTGATGGATGAATTATATTCATGGTAGTTATAATGATAATAAATTAGTGTAAAGTTAACATCAAGGAAGTAACTATTTATGGAAATTAGATTACTAAGTTATCTTACATATAATTCGTATTTTTACTTTTAGTTATGACATAAAAGATAAATTTTGTAAAACTTACACAATGAGAGGACTTAAGAAACCACCGTAGTCTTCTTGTAAAGCTTGAGGAATATCCCAGTGAAAAAGTGTCACATATGGTTGTATACCTGAAATATTAATATTTCGCATATAACTATTGTCACTTACTTAAAAATCTATTATAAAATGTAAACTTTTTAATTAAGAAAAAAAAAAGAGTAAAGAATTAATGTTGACCGTTGAGTAGCAAATGATCGATGAGGTTGTGGTAATAATTGATTCCTTCGTGATTTATACCTCCACTCAGCTTTCCTTCTATTTATGATTTACAAAGATTGAAATCATTAACATGAAAGGTACAAATACAATAATTACGAAAGTAATTAATAATTGTTGATGAACTTTGATCTCACTTGGTAGGATTCTGGACCAAGAGATGGAGAATCTGTAAGCATCCAGATTCATATTCTTCATTATATGAATATCTCCCTGTTATATAAACAGAAAACAACACTAGAAAAATTATTAATTACTTTGAGGGAGAATGATACTTGGTTTCATCATTGACTGAGAATTTGGACTTTACCTTATAGCGATGATACTGATCAACTGCTACGTCTCCATTACTTTTATCCTTTATTTTCTCTGAAAGTATTATACATGTATAATCAGGCTATTTTAAAACGTTACACTGAGCTCATAAAATTACTTTACAGATTGTTAGATTGTTAGAGATGAAAACATAAAAAATATTAAAATGTAAGTTTTAAATTTAACTGAATCTTATAAAATTAACTTTTTAAGATAAAATTTCAACTTACTTATATATTAAGAAATCTTCTTATGTTTAATGAATATGAAACTCCAACAAAATATACCTGGATATTTGTGGGTGAATACATCCCACATACTTAGTCCTCTTCCATCTTCTTTTGCAGCACCTTCGTACTACAGCATGAACACATAAAATTATGTGAGTTTAGATTCAAATTTTAAAGGTTAACTTCCTGTTAGGAATGAATTATGAGCATTACTAACAAGTAAATTTTAACCCTAATTCAACTTTTTTGCATTAACATTGAGAGATATAAAGTTGGTTTGAAGAGTTTGAAAAAAGAGAGTGAAAAAAGTTACGAGTTTAACTCTTTTTATGAACAATATACTAACAACTTACATTTATTTATAGAAAAATAACCTAATTCAACTTATAAAATTAGTTTAAATTTAATTCAATTTTATAAAATCGATTTACTTTTTTTATCGGCAGAATATCCATATGTGTATATATATATATACATAAGACACTTCTGTCAACTCAGGTACAATAATTCATGATTTTACATATGTAATGCTTTTGTATCAAAAGTCCATTAAAGATAGTGAAATTTGCATATACTTTATATGGTAAGGTGATATTTGTAAATATTGTAAATTTACTTTATTTATAGTTGATATAAGATTTGTCACAAGGTTTCTGCCAATAGGATAAATAATGTCATCTTTATTTACTTTGTACAATGAATAGAATGATAAATACATCTATAACTATATGCTCTCTTTCTTCATTCAAATTTGAATAGTTATTTTTTAAAATAAGTGATAACAACACTGTGTGACGTTGGTTGCTAATTAAACTGCAAGAGATGTAGTTCCAAATCTGACTAGTTAATATTAGAAAAAAATTTCAATGTAATACAAAAATGAAACCGAAATATGTATACCTGGTATGCTGCTGATGCTGTTCCAAAAACGAAGCCTGTCGGAAAACTACTTCGATTGAGTGAAGAAACATCGACAATAGATGCAGGACCAGCGAAAGTAATTGATTGTGATGTGAGAGGAAGAGCGAAGAAGAGAAGGAGAATAAAGTGATTGCATGCCATGTTCATTGCTGAATCTTAGATTCTGCTTACTGAAGCTATGATGTGTAATATTCCATTTTATAGAGAGAAGAAGAACATAAAGTTATAGCTAAATATAGCCTTATAAGTAATT
The DNA here is from genome assembly GCF_029865625.1 of Vigna umbellata. Lineage (NCBI taxonomy): Eukaryota > Viridiplantae > Streptophyta > Magnoliopsida > Fabales > Fabaceae > Vigna > Vigna umbellata. The sequence continues at coordinate 36,893,043 of NC_142171.1, forward strand.
TAAAATGAAGCTCAGCCATATACTCAAACTGTACTGGTCAATACTACTAATTTAATCTACAAGATTTAGTGCAGTTTGGAATTATTCTGGATGAAAAATAAATCTATAAATCAAATCTAAAAAAATTTGTAACTCACCACTCAGTCAAAGTTAGGATTTTATTACTTTTTTTTATGTAATAAAATCTAAGAAGCTCATATACAACATCTATATTAGGAAAAGATCAATAGAAAGAGATGTATAGAAATAGTTTTATTAAATATTTTTGACAAAATTATTTAAGTTTATTCATATTTATATTTTACATTGAACTTTATTTAAAATTATTTTTAAATTTTAAGTTTATTTCTTTTAAATGTTATAAACTTATTTAAAATTAATTTAACAATTTACATTTAAATTTATAAAAAAATTTATTTTTAAATCAATTAAAACATTTGTATAGAAATGATTGAATTTTATACATTTTAAAAATATACAATGATTTAAAAGAATTGAATTTATTTTATTTTATCAAATGCAATTGATAAATAAGTTTAACATATTTTTTAGTTAAAATAAATTTTGATAACATTACTTTCTATTAACAACTTTAAAACAATTTTACATATAATTCAATGTAAAATATAAATATAAATGAATTTAATTTTGTTAAAAATATATAATAAAAATTGATAAGTGTGAAAAATACTTGTTTTCATATTTATTAATTATCTCATTAGCTCAAAGTTGTGATTATTCATGAATTATGTGTTTTCCTCATGAGTGTTATCAACAGTTCTCGCTAAGCCAATCATCATGTGCTCAGCTACAAGGAAGATTATTCGCTTAGCGCACCAGCAGCATTCGCTGAGCGAATGGGGTCAGTTAAGACATCAGAAGCTGACTTTTCGCTCAACGCATGATAGGTGTTCGCTGAATGAAAAACTTTAGAGGAACTCTAGAAGGCTACTTAAAGATATTAAGACATCATTTCTGCAAGAGATTGCTTCAAATGTGTATGTTTTATATGAATAAGTAGAGCTGTCAATTTGACCCATGACCCCGGGGCTAGCCCTAACCCACTCTTGAAAAAGCCCCCTCTTAAGAAGCCCCTCAAATGGGGGCCACAAAAAAGCCCCAACCCCCAAAAGCCACCTGTTAAGGAGGTTAGGGTCAATGTTAAGGTGGGTTTAGCCCACTAAAAGATTTTTTGAAACTAAACTTCAACATTCTCATAATAAAAGTACTAAATTTTATATTCATGAAATTGATTTCTTATTTCAAATTATTAAATAAAACTAATTAATTATAGTATAATAGAATATTTAATATTAAAAATAACTACTTTTTTAAATAATTAAAAACAATTGCAAACCACACACTTAATTTTAACAACTATATAGTATTACAAATTTATTTTTTCTAAAATATTATAAAGATGTTTTGTTTTGTTGTCAATACAATTATTTCTTATATTGCAAACACCAATTATTAGAAAATTATATATAATTAGTAATATCAAAATAACCCCAAAGAGAGATAATAACATATTAAATTAATTTAATATTTGCACTGCTTTTATAGTTCTTAAAAAGAATCACTCTTTTTTTTCCTCGACTTCTAAAATATCACACAATCGGTTTTTAATTATTTAAAATTTAATTCAAAAATTTATTATCTAAAATTTTTGGATCAAAAATAATATTAATATTTTGTGTATATTAAACTTATGTTTTATTTTGTTTTTTTTCTCTCTGATAATCTTTTCTCAAAATCACCATAAGATATACTATAAAAAGAAAATTAATTTCTGAAAAAATTATAAAACAAAGAAAATTTTAAATAGACGTAAAGTACTAAAGAATGACAATGTTATAGTGTTTCAATTCTTTAACTAACACATTAAATAATTTATTTTTAACTTTCAATTACAACACATAACATAAATGTATGTTTATGTTTATGACATTTAAAATGTAAACATTTTGAGTGAGTAGTATGACGAGATTGAATCCTGTGGGCAAATACAACTGTAAGTTGCACAATGTTTATGAGCTTTTTCTTTTTACTTATTATTTATGTTATGAACATGATTTGTCGAGTATAAAATGAAAAATAAAATCATTTATATTTAATTTCTTTTTCAATAGCTTTCTAAGAAAGTAAAGAATCCTTATTTTTTTTAAAATTAAGAGCTTCAATTATAGAAAATCTTCTCTTAAATTTCAATTAGGATAACTTTAGATAGAAAGTTAATTTTTGACTTATAACCTAAAAAAAGCAAAATTAAATATTTAAATTTCAAATTTATAAAATGATCCTTTAATTATATACTTAGAGAATCTAACTCAATAAATATTGTCAATTTGCTTTTGTTTCTCGATTCTAGAACCCTCGTCCTATAAAAATTTCAATTTATTTTCTGTAGTAACTATTTTTGTAACAAATTAGGAGTTAATTATGTTTTTTCTTGTATTCAAAATGAATATTTTTTCTAAGAAAAAGGCCCATGGGTTGGCCCTGGCCCATAGGGCTTTTGAAGAAATTTTGGCCCTGTGGGCTTTTTCTACAAGGGGATTTTTGCCCCTGTGGATTTTTCTTGCCCCAACCCACGTGGGTTAGGCCAAACCATGTAAGGGGGGCCAAATTGACGGGTCTATCAATAAGAGTAGCTAGATTTCTCTTTCGTTGAAATTGGATGTAATGTTTTCACTATGATGTAAAATTCTTGTGCAATATGGAAATATGCTCTTTCTTGAATTTATTTTCATTATATGGAAATATAATGTTATTTGAATGTCTCTGCTTACTAGAAAGTAACTTTGAACATGGACATAGATAGAGCATCTAAGTGATTTGGGATCTAGGGATAGACTCAATAACTTAGTCATTCTTAGCATCTGATTTAATGCAAATTGTATATTAAATTGACTAAGCGATTAACACTTTGATATACGAATTTAGAACTAGTTGCTAAGGAATTAGGACTCGTATGTCTTGATGTGAATGCTTGAATGAAATAATGATATGTTGTGCAAGGTTTTATTTTCATGTGATTCATGAAACCAGTAAATGAGTTCAATTAGATAACGTAACTCAATTCCCTTGGGAGAACAATACTTTGTATTTACTTTTACCAATTGAAACGATTTGGTATACTTGACAAAATGTTATCAAGTTTTTGGCGTCGTTGTCGCGGATCAAACCCGGGTCGTCCGCGTGCATTCGAAAATACTTAGCATTATACTATTGCATAACATTTATATAAAAATTAAATTTTGTTACTATTTGAAGAGTGACAATATTGTTTAATTTTAAAAATATTATGACTGAATTGAGATAAAATAAAAATATAAAGACCAAATTAAAACTAAACAATGACACCAGGCATGAGAGTAATATGTGACACTGACATAGTGACATCACATTATCTCTGTCATATGACATGATGTTACTTTAACATGTGACAAATTTTTATTTTTTAAAAAATTGAAAAAAAAATAAGTAACATGTGACTCCTCTTTAATAATGTTAGTACATTATTAACGAAAAAACTAATTGAATCAATTTTTTCATATTAAGGACCAAATCGGAACCAATAAAAATACAGGACCGATTACAATTTTTTCTACAAAAATGGAAACCAATGGAATCATTTAACCCTATATCTATTACATGAGCTTTGCAAGAATCCTTACTCTATCAATATTTATTCTAATAGTAGAGTGCCTTAAATATTAAGAACTAACTATATAATCTAAGACCTTTTAAGAAAGTTCTTAAACCATTTTGCAGAGAGTTTTTCATATCGTTTTAAGCCATTCTTATAATCCACAAAGTGAATTCCAAAGCGTACTGCATAACCATCATTCCATTCGAAGTTGTCCAACAATGACCATGCAAAATATCCTTTTATGTTTACGCCATCCCTAGTAAAGTCAATAAAATAAATAAATTAAATTTGCAAATAAAATAATTTTTGAGCAATAAAGAAATCATTAATTACCTAATTGCCGAATTTATATAATAGAGATGGTGATAATAGTAGTGAACTCTATGTTTATCGTAAAGGGATTTCCTTAACGATACTGTCGGTTCGTCCAATTCACTTACACCTTCAAGTTAAAAGCAATATACGTTAAAAGTGATAGAAGAAAGATTACTTATAAACATGCAAAAAGTTATATTAAGGCTACATATTTTAAATAACTTTGTCTAAATAATTACTTAATGAGATATTTCAAAGATAATAAAATGATGATTTGATTTAATTACCATTTTCAGTTATGTAAATCAAAGGAATGTTGTACTTTTCTTTTGTATAGAGCAACAATTCTCTAATTCCTTTAGGATAAACGTATAACCAACTAGAACCGCTCTGCAAATATAAATATGAAGTTATACAAAACCAAATAAACCAATAATAATATGAACATAAAATTTCAAGTGATTGCATACATACCGATGGACCTATTGGAACGCCATTACGAATAGCTAGCCCACAAAACAAAAAACAAAATGTGATATTATGAAATTATAAGATATGTTATTTAAATAAGTGATAGTTAAAGTTCTACTTACATGAAAGATTGGCCTTGCAATCTGTTTCATAATTAGGTTTGGTTTTGGGTGCATCGGCAGCATAGTAAGTGGTGTAATAGTTTAATCCAAGAAAATCAAATGAACCAACAAGAAGTTTTGCTTCTTCTTTAGTGAATTCTGGTAATCTTTTACCAACTAAGGAACGCATGCTCTCTGGATACTTTCCTGATGTCAATGGTTCCATGTACCTATAATTATTATTACAAAATATCAAAATTTCAGACTTTTCTTTGTTGAATAACTCCAAATTATTCACATACCTACTACCAAAATAATATAATATAGTACAAATCCAAAACTTACAATATTTTACTCTTGAAAATAGAAGAACAATATAACACGTAATAACAACTTTAATTAGTGTAACTCTACATAACTCAAGATATTCCACATCAATTATAGTTATAAGATAAATTTATAATATATAAATGAGTACAATCTTATATGATTGTATAAGTTTAAAATTCACTTCTTAATATAATATCATAACTATAATTTAAAGTCTATCATAACGAGATTTTTTGTTTGTCCAGCCTATTGTACAACATTATCATACCAATAATTAATGTTTTGTGCCTAAACTCAATATATATATTTCTCAGTATGAAGGACATGTGTTGAAAGTTTCGAATAGACGAACAATAAGACCGTTCACAGTATATAAATAAGTATAAACATCATGTTATAAGTCGATTTTACAAGGTTGAGTTAATCTTAAATTTTATATTCTAACATAATTTTATTTTTAAGAGTGGTAATATTTAAATGGAGAGTGAAGTACTTACCATCCATACATAAAGTCAAGAGCTCGTTGAGCAGCTTCTTTATCTGATGTGGTATTTGAAAATGGCTCAAACCAATGAGACACATGTGTTATGCCTATCACTCCCCTTTGAGATTCCTAAGCAAAGTGTTCCAAATGTTAAGTACAAGAGTTGTACAAAAATAGTTTAACCCTTATAGCAATGCTGAAGTGTAGCTTTTGGTGAAGACTAAAAAACCTGATACTTTTTCTTGTACACTTGAACAGCTGCTGCATGAGAAAGTAGTTGATAATGTGAAATTACATAAGGTTCTGTTCCTGAATCACCACCAGTGCATTTTGGATTTAACCATTGGGAACATCGACCTGGTGCAAAGCTCCCAAGTGCATAACCACCCCTACTAAAAGACCATGGCTCGTTTAAAGTAATCCAATGTTTCACCTTATCTCCAAATTCTTCGAAACAAAGTTCCGCATAGTCTTGAAAATCATTTCTGAAAATCAGTGATGGATGAATTATATTCATGGTAGTTATAATGATAATAAATTAGTGTAAAGTTAACATCAAGGAAGTAACTATTTATGGAAATTAGATTACTAAGTTATCTTACATATAATTCGTATTTTTACTTTTAGTTATGACATAAAAGATAAATTTTGTAAAACTTACACAATGAGAGGACTTAAGAAACCACCGTAGTCTTCTTGTAAAGCTTGAGGAATATCCCAGTGAAAAAGTGTCACATATGGTTGTATACCTGAAATATTAATATTTCGCATATAACTATTGTCACTTACTTAAAAATCTATTATAAAATGTAAACTTTTTAATTAAGAAAAAAAAAAGAGTAAAGAATTAATGTTGACCGTTGAGTAGCAAATGATCGATGAGGTTGTGGTAATAATTGATTCCTTCGTGATTTATACCTCCACTCAGCTTTCCTTCTATTTATGATTTACAAAGATTGAAATCATTAACATGAAAGGTACAAATACAATAATTACGAAAGTAATTAATAATTGTTGATGAACTTTGATCTCACTTGGTAGGATTCTGGACCAAGAGATGGAGAATCTGTAAGCATCCAGATTCATATTCTTCATTATATGAATATCTCCCTGTTATATAAACAGAAAACAACACTAGAAAAATTATTAATTACTTTGAGGGAGAATGATACTTGGTTTCATCATTGACTGAGAATTTGGACTTTACCTTATAGCGATGATACTGATCAACTGCTACGTCTCCATTACTTTTATCCTTTATTTTCTCTGAAAGTATTATACATGTATAATCAGGCTATTTTAAAACGTTACACTGAGCTCATAAAATTACTTTACAGATTGTTAGATTGTTAGAGATGAAAACATAAAAAATATTAAAATGTAAGTTTTAAATTTAACTGAATCTTATAAAATTAACTTTTTAAGATAAAATTTCAACTTACTTATATATTAAGAAATCTTCTTATGTTTAATGAATATGAAACTCCAACAAAATATACCTGGATATTTGTGGGTGAATACATCCCACATACTTAGTCCTCTTCCATCTTCTTTTGCAGCACCTTCGTACTACAGCATGAACACATAAAATTATGTGAGTTTAGATTCAAATTTTAAAGGTTAACTTCCTGTTAGGAATGAATTATGAGCATTACTAACAAGTAAATTTTAACCCTAATTCAACTTTTTTGCATTAACATTGAGAGATATAAAGTTGGTTTGAAGAGTTTGAAAAAAGAGAGTGAAAAAAGTTACGAGTTTAACTCTTTTTATGAACAATATACTAACAACTTACATTTATTTATAGAAAAATAACCTAATTCAACTTATAAAATTAGTTTAAATTTAATTCAATTTTATAAAATCGATTTACTTTTTTTATCGGCAGAATATCCATATGTGTATATATATATATATACATAAGACACTTCTGTCAACTCAGGTACAATAATTCATGATTTTACATATGTAATGCTTTTGTATCAAAAGTCCATTAAAGATAGTGAAATTTGCATATACTTTATATGGTAAGGTGATATTTGTAAATATTGTAAATTTACTTTATTTATAGTTGATATAAGATTTGTCACAAGGTTTCTGCCAATAGGATAAATAATGTCATCTTTATTTACTTTGTACAATGAATAGAATGATAAATACATCTATAACTATATGCTCTCTTTCTTCATTCAAATTTGAATAGTTATTTTTTAAAATAAGTGATAACAACACTGTGTGACGTTGGTTGCTAATTAAACTGCAAGAGATGTAGTTCCAAATCTGACTAGTTAATATTAGAAAAAAATTTCAATGTAATACAAAAATGAAACCGAAATATGTATACCTGGTATGCTGCTGATGCTGTTCCAAAAACGAAGCCTGTCGGAAAACTACTTCGATTGAGTGAAGAAACATCGACAATAGATGCAGGACCAGCGAAAGTAATTGATTGTGATGTGAGAGGAAGAGCGAAGAAGAGAAGGAGAATAAAGTGATTGCATGCCATGTTCATTGCTGAATCTTAGATTCTGCTTACTGAAGCTATGATGTGTAATATTCCATTTTATAGAGAGAAGAAGAACATAAAGTTATAGCTAAATATAGCCTTATAAGTAATTTAAAATGAAGCTCAGCCATATACTCAAACTGTACTGGTCAATACTACTAATTTAATCTACAAGATTTAGTGCAGTTTGGAATTATTCTGGATGAAAAATAAATCTATAAATCAAATCTAAAAAAATTTGTAACTCACCACTCAGTCAAAGTTAGGATTTTATTACTTTTTTTTATGTAATAAAATCTAAGAAGCTCATATACAACATCTATATTAGGAAAAGATCAATAGAAAGAGATGTATAGAAATAGTTTTATTAAATATTTTTGACAAAATTATTTAAGTTTATTCATATTTATATTTTACATTGAACTTTATTTAAAATTATTTTTAAATTTTAAGTTTATTTCTTTTAAATGTTATAAACTTATTTAAAATTAATTTAACAATTTACATTTAAATTTATAAAAAAATTTATTTTTAAATCAATTAAAACATTTGTATAGAAATGATTGAATTTTATACATTTTAAAAATATACAATGATTTAAAAGAATTGAATTTATTTTATTTTATCAAATGCAATTGATAAATAAGTTTAACATATTTTTTAGTTAAAATAAATTTTGATAACATTACTTTCTATTAACAACTTTAAAACAATTTTACATATAATTCAATGTAAAATATAAATATAAATGAATTTAATTTTGTTAAAAATATATAATAAAAATTGATAAGTGTGAAAAATACTTGTTTTCATATTTATTAATTATCTCATTAGCTCAAAGTTGTGATTATTCATGAATTATGTGTTTTCCTCATGAGTGTTATCAACAGTTCTCGCTAAGCCAATCATCATGTGCTCAGCTACAAGGAAGATTATTCGCTTAGCGCACCAGCAGCATTCGCTGAGCGAATGGGGTCAGTTAAGACATCAGAAGCTGACTTTTCGCTCAACGCATGATAGGTGTTCGCTGAATGAAAAACTTTAGAGGAACTCTAGAAGGCTACTTAAAGATATTAAGACATCATTTCTGCAAGAGATTGCTTCAAATGTGTATGTTTTATATGAATAAGTAGAGCTGTCAATTTGACCCATGACCCCGGGGCTAGCCCTAACCCACTCTTGAAAAAGCCCCCTCTTAAGAAGCCCCTCAAATGGGGGCCACAAAAAAGCCCCAACCCCCAAAAGCCACCTGTTAAGGAGGTTAGGGTCAATGTTAAGGTGGGTTTAGCCCACTAAAAGATTTTTTGAAACTAAACTTCAACATTCTCATAATAAAAGTACTAAATTTTATATTCATGAAATTGATTTCTTATTTCAAATTATTAAATAAAACTAATTAATTATAGTATAATAGAATATTTAATATTAAAAATAACTACTTTTTTAAATAATTAAAAACAATTGCAAACCACACACTTAATTTTAACAACTATATAGTATTACAAATTTATTTTTTCTAAAATATTATAAAGATGTTTTGTTTTGTTGTCAATACAATTATTTCTTATATTGCAAACACCAATTATTAGAAAATTATATATAATTAGTAATATCAAAATAACCCCAAAGAGAGATAATAACATATTAAATTAATTTAATATTTGCACTGCTTTTATAGTTCTTAAAAAGAATCACTCTTTTTTTTCCTCGACTTCTAAAATATCACACAATCGGTTTTTAATTATTTAAAATTTAATTCAAAAATTTATTATCTAAAATTTTTGGATCAAAAATAATATTAATATTTTGTGTATATTAAACTTATGTTTTATTTTGTTTTTTTTCTCTCTGATAATCTTTTCTCAAAATCACCATAAGATATACTATAAAAAGAAAATTAATTTCTGAAAAAATTATAAAACAAAGAAAATTTTAAATAGACGTAAAGTACTAAAGAATGACAATGTTATAGTGTTTCAATTCTTTAACTAACACATTAAATAATTTATTTTTAACTTTCAATTACAACACATAACATAAATGTATGTTTATGTTTATGACATTTAAAATGTAAACATTTTGAGTGAGTAGTATGACGAGATTGAATCCTGTGGGCAAATACAACTGTAAGTTGCACAATGTTTATGAGCTTTTTCTTTTTACTTATTATTTATGTTATGAACATGATTTGTCGAGTATAAAATGAAAAATAAAATCATTTATATTTAATTTCTTTTTCAATAGCTTTCTAAGAAAGTAAAGAATCCTTATTTTTTTTAAAATTAAGAGCTTCAATTATAGAAAATCTTCTCTTAAATTTCAATTAGGATAACTTTAGATAGAAAGTTAATTTTTGACTTATAACCTAAAAAAAGCAAAATTAAATATTTAAATTTCAAATTTATAAAATGATCCTTTAATTATATACTTAGAGAATCTAACTCAATAAATATTGTCAATTTGCTTTTGTTTCTCGATTCTAGAACCCTCGTCCTATAAAAATTTCAATTTATTTTCTGTAGTAACTATTTTTGTAACAAATTAGGAGTTAATTATGTTTTTTCTTGTATTCAAAATGAATATTTTTTCTAAGAAAAAGGCCCATGGGTTGGCCCTGGCCCATAGGGCTTTTGAAGAAATTTTGGCCCTGTGGGCTTTTTCTACAAGGGGATTTTTGCCCCTGTGGATTTTTCTTGCCCCAACCCACGTGGGTTAGGCCAAACCATGTAAGGGGGGCCAAATTGACGGGTCTATCAATAAGAGTAGCTAGATTTCTCTTTCGTTGAAATTGGATGTAATGTTTTCACTATGATGTAAAATTCTTGTGCAATATGGAAATATGCTCTTTCTTGAATTTATTTTCATTATATGGAAATATAATGTTATTTGAATGTCTCTGCTTACTAGAAAGTAACTTTGAACATGGACATAGATAGAGCATCTAAGTGATTTGGGATCTAGGGATAGACTCAATAACTTAGTCATTCTTAGCATCTGATTTAATGCAAATTGTATATTAAATTGACTAAGCGATTAACACTTTGATATACGAATTTAGAACTAGTTGCTAAGGAATTAGGACTCGTATGTCTTGATGTGAATGCTTGAATGAAATAATGATATGTTGTGCAAGGTTTTATTTTCATGTGATTCATGAAACCAGTAAATGAGTTCAATTAGATAACGTAACTCAATTCCCTTGGGAGAACAATACTTTGTATTTACTTTTACCAATTGAAACGATTTGGTATACTTGACAAAATGTTATCAAGTTTTTGGCGTCGTTGTCGCGGATCAAACCCGGGTCGTCCGCGTGCATTCGAAAATACTTAGCATTATACTATTGCATAACATTTATATAAAAATTAAATTTTGTTACTATTTGAAGAGTGACAATATTGTTTAATTTTAAAAATATTATGACTGAATTGAGATAAAATAAAAATATAAAGACCAAATTAAAACTAAACAATGACACCAGGCATGAGAGTAATATGTGACACTGACATAGTGACATCACATTATCTCTGTCATATGACATGATGTTACTTTAACATGTGACAAATTTTTATTTTTTAAAAAATTGAAAAAAAAATAAGTAACATGTGACTCCTCTTTAATAATGTTAGTACATTATTAACGAAAAAACTAATTGAATCAATTTTTTCATATTAAGGACCAAATCGGAACCAATAAAAATACAGGACCGATTACAATTTTTTCTACAAAAATGGAAACCAATGGAATCATTTAACCCTATATCTATTACATGAGCTTTGCAAGAATCCTTACTCTATCAATATTTATTCTAATAGTAGAGTGCCTTAAATATTAAGAACTAACTATATAATCTAAGACCTTTTAAGAAAGTTCTTAAACCATTTTGCAGAGAGTTTTTCATATCGTTTTAAGCCATTCTTATAATCCACAAAGTGAATTCCAAAGCGTACTGCATAACCATCATTCCATTCGAAGTTGTCCAACAATGACCATGCAAAATATCCTTTTATGTTTACGCCATCCCTAGTAAAGTCAATAAAATAAATAAATTAAATTTGCAAATAAAATAATTTTTGAGCAATAAAGAAATCATTAATTACCTAATTGCCGAATTTATATAATAGAGATGGTGATAATAGTAGTGAACTCTATGTTTATCGTAAAGGGATTTCCTTAACGATACTGTCGGTTCGTCCAATTCACTTACACCTTCAAGTTAAAAGCAATATACGTTAAAAGTGATAGAAGAAAGATTACTTATAAACATGCAAAAAGTTATATTAAGGCTACATATTTTAAATAACTTTGTCTAAATAATTACTTAATGAGATATTTCAAAGATAATAAAATGATGATTTGATTTAATTACCATTTTCAGTTATGTAAATCAAAGGAATGTTGTACTTTTCTTTTGTATAGAGCAACAATTCTCTAATTCCTTTAGGATAAACGTATAACCAACTAGAACCGCTCTGCAAATATAAATATGAAGTTATACAAAACCAAATAAACCAATAATAATATGAACATAAAATTTCAAATGATTGCATACATACCGATGGACCTATTGGAACGCCATTACGAATAGCTAGCCCACAAAACAAAAAACAAAATGTGATATTATGAAATTATAAGATATGTTATTTAAATAAGTGATAGTTAAAGTTCTACTTACATGAAAGATTGGCCTTGCAATCTGTTTCATAATTAGGTTTGGTTTTGGGTGCATCGGCAGCATAGTAAGTGGTGTAATAGTTTAATCCAAGAAAATCAAATGAACCAACAAGAAGTTTTGCTTCTTCTTTAGTGAATTCTGGTAATCTTTTACCAACTAAGGAACGCATGCTCTCTGGATACTTTCCTGATGTCAATGGTTCCATGTACCTATAATTATTATTACAAAATATCAAAATTTCAGACTTTTCTTTGTTGAATAACTCCAAATTATTCACATACCTACTACCAAAATAATATAATATAGTACAAATCCAAAACTTACAATATTTTACTCTTGAAAATAGAAGAACAATATAACACGTAATAACAACTTTAATTAGTGTAACTCTACATAACTCAAGATATTCCACATCAATTATAGTTATAAGATAAATTTATAATATATAAATGAGTACAATCTTATATGATTGTATAAGTTTAAAATTCACTTCTTAATATAATATCATAACTATAATTTAAAGTCTATCATAACGAGATTTTTTGTTTGTCCAGCCTATTGTACAACATTATCATACCAATAATTAATGTTTTGTGCCTAAACTCAATATATATATTTCTCAGTATGAAGGACATGTGTTGAAAGTTTCGAATAGACGAACAATAAGACCGTTCACAGTATATAAATAAGTATAAACATCATGTTATAAGTCGATTTTACAAGGTTGAGTTAATCTTAAATTTTATATTCTAACATAATTTTATTTTTAAGAGTGGTAATATTTAAATGGAGAGTGAAGTACTTACCATCCATACATAAAGTCAAGAGCTCGTTGAGCAGCTTCTTTATCTGATGTGGTATTTGAAAATGGCTCAAACCAATGAGACACATGTGTTATGCCTATCACTCCCCTTTGAGATTCCTAAGCAAAGTGTTCCAAATGTTAAGTACAAGAGTTGTACAAAAATAGTTTAACCCTTATAGCAATGCTGAAGTGTAGCTTTTGGTGAAGACTAAAAAACCTGATACTTTTTCTTGTACACTTGAACAGCTGCTGCATGAGAAAGTAGTTGATAATGTGAAATTACATAAGGTTCTGTTCCTGAATCACCACCAGTGCATTTTGGATTTAACCATTGGGAACATCGACCTGGTGCAAAGCTCCCAAGTGCATAACCACCCCTACTAAAAGACCATGGCTCGTTTAAAGTAATCCAATGTTTCACCTTATCTCCAAATTCTTCGAAACAAAGTTCCGCATAGTCTTGAAAATCATTTCTGAAAATCAGTGATGGATGAATTATATTCATGGTAGTTATAATGATAATAAATTAGTGTAAAGTTAACATCAAGGAAGTAACTATTTATGGAAATTAGATTACTAAGTTATCTTACATATAATTCGTATTTTTACTTTTAGTTATGACATAAAAGATAAATTTTGTAAAACTTACACAATGAGAGGACTTAAGAAACCACCGTAGTCTTCTTGTAAAGCTTGAGGAATATCCCAGTGAAAAAGTGTCACATATGGTTGTATACCTGAAATATTAATATTTCGCATATAACTATTGTCACTTACTTAAAAATCTATTATAAAATGTAAACTTTTTAATTAAGAAAAAAAAAAGAGTAAAGAATTAATGTTGACCGTTGAGTAGCAAATGATCGATGAGGTTGTGGTAATAATTGATTCCTTCGTGATTTATACCTCCACTCAGCTTTCCTTCTATTTATGATTTACAAAGATTGAAATCATTAACATGAAAGGTACAAATACAATAATTACGAAAGTAATTAATAATTGTTGATGAACTTTGATCTCACTTGGTAGGATTCTGGACCAAGAGATGGAGAATCTGTAAGCATCCAGATTCATATTCTTCATTATATGAATATCTCCCTGTTATATAAACAGAAAACAACACTAGAAAAATTATTAATTACTTTGAGGGAGAATGATACTTGGTTTCATCATTGACTGAGAATTTGGACTTTACCTTATAGCGATGATACTGATCAACTGCTACGTCTCCATTACTTTTATCCTTTATTTTCTCTGAAAGTATTATACATGTATAATCAGGCTATTTTAAAACGTTACACTGAGCTCATAAAATTACTTTACAGATTGTTAGATTGTTAGAGATGAAAACATAAAAAATATTAAAATGTAAGTTTTAAATTTAACTGAATCTTATAAAATTAACTTTTTAAGATAAAATTTCAACTTACTTATATATTAAGAAATCTTCTTATGTTTAATGAATATGAAACTCCAACAAAATATACCTGGATATTTGTGGGTGAATACATCCCACATACTTAGTCCTCTTCCATCTTCTTTTGCAGCACCTTCGTACTACAGCATGAACACATAAAATTATGTGAGTTTAGATTCAAATTTTAAAGGTTAACTTCCTGTTAGGAATGAATTATGAGCATTACTAACAAGTAAATTTTAACCCTAATTCAACTTTTTTGCATTAACATTGAGAGATATAAAGTTGGTTTGAAGAGTTTGAAAAAAGAGAGTGAAAAAAGTTACGAGTTTAACTCTTTTTATGAACAATATACTAACAACTTACATTTATTTATAGAAAAATAACCTAATTCAACTTATAAAATTAGTTTAAATTTAATTCAATTTTATAAAATCGATTTACTTTTTTTATCGGCAGAATATCCATATGTGTATATATATATATATACATAAGACACTTCTGTCAACTCAGGTACAATAATTCATGATTTTACATATGTAATGCTTTTGTATCAAAAGTCCATTAAAGATAGTGAAATTTGCATATACTTTATATGGTAAGGTGATATTTGTAAATATTGTAAATTTACTTTATTTATAGTTGATATAAGATTTGTCACAAGGTTTCTGCCAATAGGATAAATAATGTCATCTTTATTTACTTTGTACAATGAATAGAATGATAAATACATCTATAACTATATGCTCTCTTTCTTCATTCAAATTTGAATAGTTATTTTTTAAAATAAGTGATAACAACACTGTGTGACGTTGGTTGCTAATTAAACTGCAAGAGATGTAGTTCCAAATCTGACTAGTTAATATTAGAAAAAAATTTCAATGTAATACAAAAATGAAACCGAAATATGTATACCTGGTATGCTGCTGATGCTGTTCCAAAAACGAAGCCTGTCGGAAAACTACTTCGATTGAGTGAAGAAACATCGACAATAGATGCAGGACCAGCGAAAGTAATTGATTGTGATGTGAGAGGAAGAGCGAAGAAGAGAAGGAGAATAAAGTGATTGCATGCCATGTTCATTGCTGAATCTTAGATTCTGCTTACTGAAGCTATGATGTGTAATATTCCATTTTATAGAGAGAAGAAGAACATAAAGTTATAGCTAAATATAGCCTTATAAGTAATTTAAAATGAAGCTCAGCCATATACTCAAACTGTACTGGTCAATACTACTAATTTAATCTACAAGATTTAGTGCAGTTTGGAATTATTCTGGATGAAAAATAAATCTATAAATCAAATCTAAAAAAATTTGTAACTCACCACTCAGTCAAAGTTAGGATTTTATTACTTTTTTTTATGTAATAAAATCTAAGAAGCTCATATACAACATCTATATTAGGAAAAGATCAATAGAAAGAGATGTATAGAAATAGTTTTATTAAATATTTTTGACAAAATTATTTAAGTTTATTCATATTTATATTTTACATTGAACTTTATTTAAAATTATTTTTAAATTTTAAGTTTATTTCTTTTAAATGTTATAAACTTATTTAAAATTAATTTAACAATTTACATTTAAATTTATAAAAAAATTTATTTTTAAATCAATTAAAACATTTGTATAGAAATGATTGAATTTTATACATTTTAAAAATATACAATGATTTAAAAGAATTGAATTTATTTTATTTTATCAAATGCAATTGATAAATAAGTTTAACATATTTTTTAGTTAAAATAAATTTTGATAACATTACTTTCTATTAACAACTTTAAAACAATTTTACATATAATTCAATGTAAAATATAAATATAAATGAATTTAATTTTGTTAAAAATATATAATAAAAATTGATAAGTGTGAAAAATACTTGTTTTCATATTTATTAATTATCTCATTAGCTCAAAGTTGTGATTATTCATGAATTATGTGTTTTCCTCATGAGTGTTATCAACAGTTCTCGCTAAGCCAATCATCATGTGCTCAGCTACAAGGAAGATTATTCGCTTAGCGCACCAGCAGCATTCGCTGAGCGAATGGGGTCAGTTAAGACATCAGAAGCTGACTTTTCGCTCAACGCATGATAGGTGTTCGCTGAATGAAAAACTTTAGAGGAACTCTAGAAGGCTACTTAAAGATATTAAGACATCATTTCTGCAAGAGATTGCTTCAAATGTGTATGTTTTATATGAATAAGTAGAGCTGTCAATTTGACCCATGACCCCGGGGCTAGCCCTAACCCACTCTTGAAAAAGCCCCCTCTTAAGAAGCCCCTCAAATGGGGGCCACAAAAAAGCCCCAACCCCCAAAAGCCACCTGTTAAGGAGGTTAGGGTCAATGTTAAGGTGGGTTTAGCCCACTAAAAGATTTTTTGAAACTAAACTTCAACATTCTCATAATAAAAGTACTAAATTTTATATTCATGAAATTGATTTCTTATTTCAAATTATTAAATAAAACTAATTAATTATAGTATAATAGAATATTTAATATTAAAAATAACTACTTTTTTAAATAATTAAAAACAATTGCAAACCACACACTTAATTTTAACAACTATATAGTATTACAAATTTATTTTTTCTAAAATATTATAAAGATGTTTTGTTTTGTTGTCAATACAATTATTTCTTATATTGCAAACACCAATTATTAGAAAATTATATATAATTAGTAATATCAAAATAACCCCAAAGAGAGATAATAACATATTAAATTAATTTAATATTTGCACTGCTTTTATAGTTCTTAAAAAGAATCACTCTTTTTTTTCCTCGACTTCTAAAATATCACACAATCGGTTTTTAATTATTTAAAATTTAATTCAAAAATTTATTATCTAAAATTTTTGGATCAAAAATAATATTAATATTTTGTGTATATTAAACTTATGTTTTATTTTGTTTTTTTTCTCTCTGATAATCTTTTCTCAAAATCACCATAAGATATACTATAAAAAGAAAATTAATTTCTGAAAAAATTATAAAACAAAGAAAATTTTAAATAGACGTAAAGTACTAAAGAATGACAATGTTATAGTGTTTCAATTCTTTAACTAACACATTAAATAATTTATTTTTAACTTTCAATTACAACACATAACATAAATGTATGTTTATGTTTATGACATTTAAAATGTAAACATTTTGAGTGAGTAGTATGACGAGATTGAATCCTGTGGGCAAATACAACTGTAAGTTGCACAATGTTTATGAGCTTTTTCTTTTTACTTATTATTTATGTTATGAACATGATTTGTCGAGTATAAAATGAAAAATAAAATCATTTATATTTAATTTCTTTTTCAATAGCTTTCTAAGAAAGTAAAGAATCCTTATTTTTTTTAAAATTAAGAGCTTCAATTATAGAAAATCTTCTCTTAAATTTCAATTAGGATAACTTTA
Organism: Vigna umbellata; assembly: GCF_029865625.1. Lineage (NCBI taxonomy): Eukaryota > Viridiplantae > Streptophyta > Magnoliopsida > Fabales > Fabaceae > Vigna > Vigna umbellata. The sequence continues at coordinate 36,911,216 of NC_142171.1, forward strand.
GATAGAAAGTTAATTTTTGACTTATAACCTAAAAAAATCAAAATTAAATATTTAAATTTCAAATTTATAAAATGATCCTTTAATTATATACTTAGAGAATCTAACTCAATAAATATTGTCAATTTGCTTTTGTTTCTCGATTCTAGAACCCTCGTCCTATAAAAATTTCAATTTATTTTCTGTAGTAACTATTTTTGTAACAAATTAGGAGTTAATTATGTTTTTTCTTGTATTCAAAATGAATATTTTTTCTAAGAAAAAGGCCCATGGGTTGGCCCTGGCCCACAGGGCTTTTGAAGAAATTTTGGCCCTGTGGGCTTTTTCTACAAGGGGATTTTTGCCCCTGTGGATTTTTCTTGCCCCAACCCACGTGGGTTAGGCCAAACCATGTAAGGGGGGCCAAATTGACGGGTCTAGTGATAGTGGGATCAGACGTCTATATGGTGGAAAAAAAGAACTTTTCATCTACTTGTCAGACATATAAACGTCTGTTAGGAGGACACTGACGTCTATAATATTAGAGACGTCGGGGACTCCGTTAACCGACGTCTATATACCTAACTTATTTACGAAAATGCCACCAGTCAATAATTTACGTTGATTATTTTGTGGTCCGACATTAAAGGTCAATTATGCACTAGTGATTTACACTCTTTTTTTTTTTTTTTGTCAACAATGGTTTATGGTAATAATTTTATAATTCACAACCATTCCTAGCATACTTTATCATATTTAGATCCTACATCTTAAATATAAATTGATAGGGATATGATAACATCTTAAATGATAGGTTCAATAAATTTTATTAGAATAAATTTTAATGTATACCATTTTTGAGAATTTTTCAAAATTATTTATAAGGTAAAGTTTTTACTTACTTATATATTATAATTTAATTATTTTTATATAAGAAAAAAAATTGGGTGAAAGCAGTGAGTTTTGGGTCTAACCGTGTTTGACTTAAAAGAAACTCTATCATATTTAGGTTTAATTAGTAATTTGGTCAATATATTTAAATGTTTGATTTGTTTTGATTTTTTTTATTAAATTGACGTTGACCGTGTTTAGAAATGTCACATGTCAAAAATTAAATTTATTAAATGTCAAAATCTAAATCTAAATCTTACTAGATGTAAAAATCTGGGTCTTCCTCTGTCTTAGAATGCGTTTAATCTTAACACGTGGAATATTCAAAATAGAAGATGATCTATATTTTAATACGTTATAAATTCAAATTTTGATGTAACATTTACAAATTATTATTAACGCCAATTTACAAATTCAGTCTTTTTTATAAAAATTGAGATTCAATTAAATTTGTTCAAAAAATAAAAACTCAATTCGGTAAAAAAAATTATAAAAAATAAAACAAATCAAATATAAAACCAAATTATTAATTAAATCATCGTATTTACTTTTATTTCATGTGATAAGTAGTGGTACAACTTCTTTAGTTCTTAGGAGAATTTGGACTTCTACAATTTATATATATATATATATATATATATATATATATATATATATATATATATATATATATATATATATATATATATTTTCACTCCTTCAAAATCTCTTTTTTAAGATCCCCATTGGTGGGCAAAGTAAAATTTGTGAACAAATATAATCTTAAAGATGCAATATATTTACCTTTTATTAAGACAATCCATTGTTGAACTTTCCAACCTCAAACACAATACAGAAAATAATAATAAGTTAAGAGACATAATATATGTGATTAAAAGAAATTGTAGTAATACTCTTTTAAGGAACTTAATTATTTGATGGTTCAAGAGCACATTTTGTGCATGATATTAACTCATTTTTTACATAATATAAATCCAAAACTTTTTTGTATAAAAATAAATCAATAACTATTGATTACGTATCACAAGGTTAATTTGAATTAATATTTCCCAATTGTTTAATATACTTTATAACTCATTCTTTTTGCAGTGATTGAAATGTATTACATATTTATAAAAAGACATGATCCTCCATTTTGAAATGTGCAAAATATAGTGGGTAATCCAATTCCACAAGATTCAGTTGACAAATAGGGAAAGAGAAAGAAACATTCATACCCAGCCATTAAAGGTTAAGTAGCTCCAACTTAAGAAAAATCAGTTGGAACAACACAATCAAATTTTGAAAATTTCACTCACTTTTATCTATCATATTTTTAAAAACCAATAGGTTATTGAAATTGTAAGGATTATAGGTTGTTGAATCACTTTCTAAACAAACAAAGTCAATAATTTTAAAAGTCCAAACTGTTATTAAATTTGAAGATATTACATTGTTGAATCATTGGTTAAACTACAAGGTTATAATAATCAAATCACATAAACCGATACATTAAATAGTAAAAGTTATAAAAAAAATATTGAATACATATAAAGTTTTCATCTTTTATGTTATACACAACTCTTTTAGTGGTTAGCAATATTGTTATACATCATCAATATCAGTTGGTGTTATTTTTTGAATTTAATATAAGAATCTAAAAGAGTCTAATACGATAACTTTAAATCTCAATTAGGATAAACATTAATGATTGTTATATTTATAATGAAGAACAAACTTAAGTGAATTTAAGTTTAATTTATTTTTGCAAAATTAATTTAGTAAAGTGAAATTTATAATCTCCACCAATATGTTATATAAAGAAAAGGGGGCATTTAATTAATTTATCTATTGATTTTGTTGAAAGAAAAAGGTGTTTAATTGATAAATATATGGAAAAGGTGATGTTGAGGAGGTAGGGGCTAAAAACATGAGGCATTCTATTTGGTTACTTAATGAAGTAAATCTCAATTGTCACAAGTGACATTACCATTTTTGTGTGTTTTGATAGGTTAGGTACATGTACCCCATTAACAACAAGATATATGTCTCACTATCAAGTACTTTTCTTTTTCTTCATACACTTTTCTCAGATGCAAGTAAACTTCCACAATGCATGATATTACAAAAGTCTTGGTTTAAAAAGTAACTAATCTACCTCATATTCATCACTTTCCACTTCCTTCTTAACTTCTTTTTTCTCTTGTCTTCTTCTTTACAATCATTCAACAAGGAATTACATGACACAAGTCACCAATAATGTTTCATTCCCACTTCAGAACTGTCGCTGACTTTAGCCAACTCCCCATATATAATGTGTTATGACCCCTACCTTCCACATTGTTAGGTTTTTCATTTTCAGAAAACCTCTCAAAATTTATATACTAATTTAATATAAAAGTTCTATATATAAAAGAGTAAAAATATTATGTCTAATCCAAAACTTTTAAAACGATTGAGTTTTCTTTCTAATATATTAATATTCATTTATATTTAACGTGAAACCATACTCATACTTAGAATCTTAACATATAAATTAAATCAAAACTTAATAGATAATTTGATTCCTATATTTAAGATTTTGATTCGTTTTAGTCTTTATGTTTGATTTTTATTCAATTAAGTCTTTACTTTTACAAAAAAAAAATTCAATATGATCTTTTTCATTAAATTAGTATTAACATTGTCTAAAAGTATCAATGTGTCAAAATATAAAAATTTTATGCCTTAAAATCTATATCACCTTCTACCTTTAACCCTTTCTTATTTTGACATGTCACAATTTCAAGTTATATATGACATTTGGCAAGTAATATATTCAGATTTTAATATGTGATATTTATAAACAACGTTATTATTAATTTAACATAAAAAATTACATTGATTTATTTTTATAGAAATAGAGACTAAATTGAATTGTATATATATGAATTAAAGTGAATCAAATGTTTAAATAATATATTAATATGTCTTTAGATAAATATGTATGGTTACAAGTTTTTTGGAGGAGATAATAATTGTCCAAAATCTTGAAAATGTTTGGTAAACCTAGTCTTAGGAACTTATTATTAGCATTTGAGCAGAATGAAGCAGAAGAACATTTATAGTAAAAGGGTGACAATAATTTCTACCAGTTTGAACAGTATTTTTATATGGTGGAACTACTAATTTAGCCATCCATTGTTTCGAGTCAAAAAAAGTTGACACACATAATTCATGCACGGAATTAATGTTATTGATGGGTGCTTGAGAATAAGAGCACAATGGAATGTCAAAGTGGCTGCCATAATATGAGGTTTTAGCCAATGAACTGTGAAAGAGTGCACTCTTATTTTAGATCAAAATCACAATGCCTTGTGGGGAAGAAGATATTTGAACTTCACAAGCAACTCACCACTGTGTTTGGAGCAAACAAGCAACAAATTGGATATCTCAATATCATTTTAACCTAACCCAACTTCTACCCAAACTTTACAACATTTATCAATCTTTTCTTCTATTATCACCTGCCCGTTAATATTTACTATCATTTAACTACTATTTATTTAGTCATACAGAAATTAATACATCACATTAACCTTAAATTTGCACAAAATATTAATAATGTATTAATGAACAAGTTTTAAGATACTTTACTTTTCAACCAATTTTAATTGATACTATTTATATATATAAAAGCCAATCGAAATTTTAAAATCAGGTTGAGTAGTTAAATCCGTATATATTAATTAAATAATGCATTTGAATACCATTAGAAAAAATATAATATGATAATTAAATAGTATTAAAAACTAAAAATAAAGCATACTTTTTTTTTAATACACATAAAAAATAAAATCAATTATATAATAATACTTATATCTTAATTTGGACAAAAAAAATATTATTTTTAAATAGTGACATGCTTACATTTAGAATGAAAAAGAAATAACAAATGCTTTACACTATTTCTTATATTTTAAAAAATATCGAAGTTATATTTCTGGACTAAATTAACTTTAAACTGATTGTGCGAGTGGAACAAACAAATTTCCAAATGAAATAAAACCATTTTTTGCAAAACATTATGTCTAAGACATTATTTTTTTATATTTTAGAAATCACAAAAATGTTCGACACTCGTGTCATTCTCAACTCCTGGCGTACCCCTCACGTCTCAATCATCCTCCTTTTCAAATATTTAAACTATATATAGAAATTAATTATTGTCACAGAGCTTTTTTCCTCTCATGTTGCTATGAATAAATTTTGGGTGAAGTTCACATATTTCATATTCACTAATATTATCAACTTATTGATGTGATGTCAAAGGATAATTTGGCAAAACAAAAAGTTGAATGAATGACTACAATTGTCAAAGTTGTTTTCGTGTCTTTCCCTTCTGGCATGCACAAAAGATCATTGTAGGAAGATCCAAACCATATAAATAGCATGCACATGCCATTCTTTCAACAAACACAAAGCTCAAAGTCACAAACACTTCCTTACATATCATATCATATCATATCAGTGCTCCAAATGGCTCGCTTCAACCCTCTTATGCTCATCGCTCTACTGCTTTTGCTATCCCATTCACCACTCTTGGATGCCCGAAACATTCTCAAAATTCACACACCACAACTTCTCTCTTTCAAGGCTACCCCTCCTTCAACTCACCAGGCCACTGCTTATGTTGTTAAGACTCCTACAACAAAGGTAGTTCATCATTTTTCCAATGAAGAAATCGTTTCTAATCCCAGCCCTGGCGAAGGACACTAACTCAACTCAATTCATCATATCTTAGTCTTTGTTTCAAAATTTCATATCGACTAAAAATAAAATAAGTCGTATAAATTTTATTTTATAAGTGTAGGATTGAATTAAGTTTACACCCACTTATATATTATATAGACTTGTTTTATTTGTAGTTGATGTAAGATTTTCAAACATATGATACTTCATCACTTTGCAACTCTACTACTGCATCAAATAGTCAATGACAGAAAAAGGGTCTTCTTTCTTTTGTAACCATAAAGTTATCATATTGCTCTTCTTCTCTATATATATATGTTACATTTTAGGGACATTTGCATTCTCCTTTGTAATGAAAATAATATAACAGTGTTCTCATTAATCGTGTTAATTTGCTCAGTTCATATTTCATGCTTAATATTATGCAGAAAGTTTCATCTTCTTCTCTACATCTCATTCAAGGTATCTATTTTCTGTAGCAGACTTAAGAATATGTCTATTAAAGGTCACATCTCTGCTTTTATGTTGTCTGATTACAGCATGAAACACATCAAAGCAAATTCATAAAGGGTGTATGGTTCGATTAAAATTTGTTTTAGTAAAAAAAAATACTGTGATGACTAACGTGTATGCAAAGTTTTTGTTAAAAAAATATATTTTTCAAATTTTTTTTAGAAGAAAAATAAACTTGTTAGAAAGTAGATTTTTAAGTCTAACTCATCCCTACAAAGATAGGATCTAACCATGACTCTGATACTATATTGAAAAGTAGGTTTTAAGCCTAACTCAACTCCACAAAACCAGCTTTTTGCATCTCATTTATATATTATAAATTGATCTTATCTCTAGTCGATGTGGAACTTCCAATAGTCTATGTCTTTTTAAATATAACTAGAATATAATCACTAAATTATTCTTTTATCAAAAAAATAATTTTTATTAATATTTAACAAGAAGACACAATAATTCAGTCAAGTAATATTCCAATTAATTAGTATAATTTTAGTCAAATATATATAACCATATTTGTTAAACCATTTTGTAAGAAATGTATGATTCTTTACTATTTGAAGATAATGTTGCAACGTTTTTTTCGATATTAAGATTTCTTGAGAAATATGATGAAAGTTAATCCATGCAATCAGATTTTGCACAAAAAGTAGGATGTGAATGCTTTGAAGTCAATTGTGATAGCAGAAAGGATGATGCAGAGGAAAGAATATTGATATAGAAAAGAGATATTGCAGAGAAAATTTAACAGAGATTGTGTAAAGTAACGCAATGAAAGAAAATTGTATCAGAGAAAGAAATACAATTGTTTATATATAGAGGTAAATGAAAGTTTAACGGTAATAACGATATTAACTATAATGTGAAAATATTATAGCTTGAATTACAACACTAATACACCTCCTTAATTCAAGCTCTTCAGTGTTAAAACTCCAATTTCCGTTCTGAGAAACTCAAACCTGGCAATATTAAGTGCTTTTGTAAACAAATCAGCTAACTGAATATCAATTTTGCAATGCACCAGTTCAATCCTGCCTCTGTTAACCATATCTCGCAAGAAGTGATATTTTACTTTAATATGTTTACTTCTTCCGTGACTAACCGGATTCTTTGCCAAACTTATAGCAGAAGTGTTATCCATATTCAATTCTACAGATCTTCCTGTTTGAAGTTTTAATTCCATCAGCAACTCATTCAACCACACCCCTTGACACGCAGCAGCACAAACGGCTAGGTATTTTGCTTCACAACTGGATAAGGCAATGACAGTTTGCTTCATGGAACTCCACGACATGGGTGCCTTGTTCAGAAAGAATATATTCCCAGATGTACTTTTTCTCTCAACTTGATCACCACCGAAGTCAGAATCAGTATATCCAACTAATCTCAACTCTTCCTGCTTCATACCATAAGGAAATAATATGCCATAATCTGAAGTCCTTTTGATATATCTGAGCATGCGTTTGGCTGCAGTCATGTGACTCTTCTTTGGTTTGCACATGAACCTACTAATCAAGCCAACTCCAAACATTAAATCTGGCCTGCTACTGCATAACAACCGTAAGGATCCGACAAGTTGTCTATAATCAGTTTCATTTACACCTTCTTCATCTTCATCTATTTTCAGCTTCACGCTAACCTCAAGTGGGCTTCTGGCATCATTACAGCAAGTCATTTTGAATCTCTCCAATAAGTCTTTCACATATTTCTTCTGATGCATTATTAACCTGGCAGATGTATGCTTAAACTCCATCCCTAAGAAGTATCTAAGCCTCCCAAGATTTGTCATCTCAAACTCAATTTTCATCATCTGCTTGAACTCATCAATTTCCTTCAAGCTTGAACTAGTCACCAACAAATCATCCACATAAAGACAGACAATCATCCTTTCTCCACTGACACTCTCTTTCACATACAGACTATGTTCAACAACACACCTGTTGAACCCGTGACTGATGAAGAATGCATCAATTCTTTTGTTCCATGCCCTGGGAGCCTGTCTCAACCCGTAGAGTGCCTTATGCAGTTTATACACCAGGTGCTTCTTATCTTCTTTGCTGAATCCTGGAGGCTGCTTAACATATACTTCCTCCTTCAAAGGACCATGCAAAAACGCAGATTTAACATCAAGTGAAAATAACATCCATTTTCTAGCACAAGCAATACTAATGACCAAACAGATTGGTTCTAACCTCGCTACAGGCGCATATACTTCTGTAAAGTCTACTCCTTGTCTCTGTAGGAATCCCCTTGCCACAAGTCTGGCTTTATGCTTTGATATTGTGCCATCTGAATTTAACCTTTTCTTGAAAACCCATTTCACTCCAATGCATTGTTTTCCGGGTGGCAACTTGACTAACTTCCACGTATTATTCTTCTCAATTGATTTAATTTCTTCAATCATGGCTTCCTTCCAGATAGGTTGCGCAAAGGCATCATCTACATCCAGCGGTTCACTTCCAGCCATCAAAGCTAAGTGAATGATATCACCCTCTTCATCTACTCCTACATTTAAGTACATCTCGTATTCAGATAACCTGGAAGGTCTTGCCATTTTCTTCTCGGTCTTCCTGAGACTTCTGCAGAATATGCATCTCCAGTGCTGCTTTCAAAAATCCCTGGTGTATCAGTATCTACTCTATTCTGTTTTGGTACATGCATCATAGTTGTCGTTTTCTTCAAGCTTGACTGATTGAAGTTCCAATCCCAGCTTTCGTCTTCGAGAACGATCACATCCCTGCTGATCGACATCCTTCTCTTTACATGATCAAAAAGCTTGTATGCGCCGGTTGAATGGTATCCAATAAACACCATAGCCTCTCCTTTGTCATCAAGCTTCGATCTCTTCTGATCTGCAATGTGACAAAATGCCAAAGATCCAAAAACTTTAAAATGTTTTACAGAAGGCTTCATACCTGTTCAGATTGCATGTGGCACCTTGCCTGGCAACCTCTTCGACGGACACCTATTGAGCACATAAACAGCCGTTGACACAACTTCTCCCCACAACTCGCGTGGCACTGCCTTCTCTTTCAACAAACACCTGGCCATATTCATTATGGTCATGTTCCTTCTTTCTGCCAAGCCATTGTGTTGAGACGTATATGGTGCGGTTACCTCGTGTGCTATTCCACAACTCTGACAAAAACTCTCAAACTCAGATGACTTATATTCACCCCCTCGTCTGTTTTAAGAGTTTTAACTTGTCTTCATGTCTCTCTTTCTACGCTAACCTTGAATCTTCTAAACATTTCAAGAGCTTCACTTTTCATTTTTATGAGATATACCCATATCATTCTGCTATACTCGTCAATGAAAGTTATGAAATATCTATTTCCAACTAGCGTTGGCACTTCCAGAGGTCCACATATATCTAAGTGTACAACTTCAAGTCGCTCTTTATATCTCATTTTCAATTGTGCTTGAAACGTTCTTCTCGTTTGCTTCCCAACAATGCAGGATTCACATGATTTTTCTGGTATGATGATACCTGGCAATCCAGAAACCATAGTCTTCTTGCTTAGCTTCTGTAAATCTTGAAAGTTGAGATGCCCGAACCTTAGATGCCATTTCCAGTTCTCCTCTTCTTTCATAGTAGACAAACACCGTAAATTTTCAACCATATCCATACAGACTTGAAATGTGCAATTTTTAGAGATTTTTCTTTTCAAAATCAATTTCTTGTTTTTATCAAACACTTCCACTTGATTATTGTTTCCCATAATCACTGTGAAACCCTTTTCTATCAATTGACCCAAACTCAGCAAGTTGCACTTCATTTTTGGCACAAATAGAACGTTCTCTATAGTCCCATGCAATCCATTCTTTTTCTTTATAATAACATTTCCAATTCCTTCTACTCTTAATGTGCTTTCGTCTGCAAATCTAACCTTACTTTTCTTGGATTCATCCAAATTGATCAACCACTTTCTATTACACGTCATGTGATTTGAACATCCTGAATCTAAATACCAAGATTTATTCAACGAAGCTGAGTCTTCTGGAAATGTTGTAACCATGAGAATTAACGGCTCTGAGTCTGATTCTTCCTTGGCAAGATGAACTTCCTTATGCTCTTTCTTGTTTTATCTATCCTTATTCGAATAACACTCATAAGCGAAATGCCCCATCTTATGACACGAGAAACATTATATGTTTCTCCTGTCTTTCTTCTTATAGTTCTTCTTTGAACCACCTTTTCTCTAGGATGACTCGCTTATGTCTTCTTGATCATCCAAGTCGTCATTGTTCTTCCATTTCTTTTGTGTTGCAGACTTACTTTTCCAATTCTTATACTTCTTCTTTCCTTCTTCCCTTACGTGTTGAACCTTCAACGCTTGCTCATCAGTTTTGATAGGATCTCTATCCAAAAGTCTCATCTCATGAGCCTCTAAAGAACTTTGAAGTTCTTCGATCTTTAACTCTGCAAGGTCTTTAGATTCTTCGATTGCAACAACAATAAAATTGAACCGTCTAGGTAATGATCTCATTATTTTCTCCATTATCATCAAGTCACTGAGTTTTTCGCCGCAACCTTTCATTTGATTGGTAAGACACAAAATTCTATTGAAATACTCATTGACCTTGTCATTGTCCTCCATTTGCAACATCTCGTACTGTCTTCTCAATGTTTGTAACCTTACTTTCTTAATCTTCTCCCCTCCGGCATGGCAACATATTAAGATATTCCACGCTTCCCTCGTTGTATTCGCATTTTGGATTTTTTCAAAATGTGTGTTGTCCACGCATTGATGGATGATCAGCAAGGCTTTATCATATTTCTTTCTGTGCACCTCCTTCTGGTCCTCTGTGCCATGGAAATCAACCGCAGGATCCCCTCCTTCAACCACACTACTGACATCTTATACGCGAAACAAAACCCGCATCTGTGTGCTTCACCTGCTCCAATTTTTGTCTGTGAGAATGGGGAGATTTGTCGTAGAAAAATCAGCCATGATCCTCCTTCTTTTCTGTTCAAAGAACTTCTTTCTTTGATCTTTCAAACTTGCTTGGCCAGTCGCACTGTATCCAAACAAACACACGATACTCCTTAGGCCCTCCCTCGACCAAGGCTCTGGATACCACTAATAGCAGAAAGGATGATGCAGAGGAAAGAATACTGATATAGAAAAGAGATATTGCAGAGAAGATTTAACAAAGATTGTGTAAAGTAACATAATGAAAGAAAATTGTATCAGAGAAAGAAATACAATTGTTTATATAAAGAGGTAAATGAAAGTTTAACAGTAATAACGGTATTAACTATAATGTGAAAATATTATAACTTGAATTACAGCACTAATAAACTGGTTGTATCAATCTTTGTTTCCTTCAAAAGGTGGAAGGAAGATACTTATCTAGACTGAGTTATGTAATTGTTGTTAAAGAAGTTACATGATGGATTTAATGTTATGTCAAGAGTATTTAATGTGTTTAAGTTATAAGATGATCAAATGTTAGGAGAAAGAGCATTATAAAGATTTTGAAAAAATTCCATATAAAGAAAATTCATGTAAATACGGAAGGTTGAAGAAATCCTTAATTACAACAAAAAAGTGCACAAGGTTTTGCTTTTTTAAGTAATTTGTAATCTTATAGATGTAAGAAAGAACATTGTTTATACTTATATATGTCAAAAGAGTATTTTTTTATCTTGTATCTATCACATGTTACTTTGTTTTCTAGTAAAGAGTTCTATTACCTGATGCATCATTTTTTTTATTAATTTCTCAGTCTTAATCAAAGTGGTGGTTGTACAAACAATACTCTATTTTAACTAAAAGAATTTAAAGAATATATCTAAAAAGCGAAAAATAAATTCATGAGAAAGAGAAAAACATAAAAGTATGATATAAATAGTCGATTTTAGAAGAATTATGTCTCAAAGTTGTCATCTCTTTTATGGTTGTCCTATTGGTGGACTTAGATATAAAATTTGCAAGAACATTCACATATTAAGAAATAAGCAATGTAGAAGAGAAGATTAATTGCAATTTTAAAAATATTAAAAAAAATTATAACTATTAAACTTTTTCTCGTTCAAAATTTAATTACGTTATGAAATTATTTTTAATATAGCATATTAAATGAATATCCGTTTCCCATAAAAATGACTAAGAAAATGACGTCATTACAGAATTAAACATTGAAACTTGACATTTCTCTAATTCTAATTATTTAATTTGACTTTTCACAGTTTATATTTTGTACTATTTGTATGAACTTATTTATATATAACTGTCAAAACTTACTAAATGTAATTATTTAATATTGTGAACTTATCTGTTAACTATTTTTCTTATATATTATTGAATGTTTACATTAGTATGCTATTTGTATAAAAAAAATTATGATATGAAGCAAACTCTTATTACGAAACTTGTACGAGTTTATTAAACTCTTGAATTTGATATTCTTGTATGTAACTAATATTAGGAGAGTTTTTATCAAAATAAGATTTGACAAAGTGTGTTTTTTCTTTTCTTGCATTACATTTGTCAAACTTGAAGTTACATTTGACATTCTTCAACAGACACCACTCTTAAGATAGATTGATTGTTAAATATAAACTTAGTTTGTGAACACCTCTCAGAAAAAGCTTTAAGAAAATTTGTTAAAATATTTAGTAATAAATGATAGTAAATAATAATGAATATAAATAATAATGAATATAAATAACAATAAATAATATACATATAAGTTATAAATATATAGTAAATAAAAATATATTAAATAATAAATGAATCCAAGAAACAAGTTCATGAAATATAAATCTACCATAATCAAATATTTAAAAAAAATTTAAAATTTAAAATATAATACATTTTATTAAAAAGTATATAAATAAAAATATTAAAATTTAATCATTTAATTTTATAAAATAGAATACTTATCTTAAAATTTAATTAAATCTTTAAAAGGTAAAATTTATAATTAAAAAATTATATTTTAAAAAGTCCAGTGTGTTGCAAGGGTACAAAAACTATTTTTGTTAAAAAAAATTGAATAACTTTTAACATGTTTTCCACCCATTGAATCAAAAGTAAATTATGATTATCTGACATGTCTATGTGATAGAGAAAGAGTATGTATGTTGAATGAACTTATGCCAAAAAATCTCATTTTTCAAACAAATTCAAAACCCAATCTCTTGATAACCAAACATAAAGGAAAGTAAAGTGATGATGACTGACACCCTAAAGTTGACCATAAAGCCGTTTCAATCCCCTCTTTTAGTTTATCCCTTCACACCTATCTTATTTTTCACAAATTAGTTTCCCAAATTCTTTTATACATTCCAAAAACTAATTGCTGAAATATAAAAAGATAAAAAAATAATAATAAATTAGAACTTCTAACAGTAGGTTCCTACAATGAATTCCCTCATAATGTTTTAGTGGTCCAGATTAAAAATCAACTAGGCCTGTCTGTTAGGGCCTTTTACTGTTAGGGCCCTTTAGTATTTATATTATCAAAACCACCATTCATTTGCTTTACCTCTCTGTTATTTCCATATGCTGCATTTCCAAAATAATGCTATTATAAAATAGTATTTCCAAATTTTAAAACAACATTAATAGCGATCTCTCTCTGTTATATTTTTACAACAATTATAAAATAAATATAATTTTCTCTATTTTAAAATAGTATAAAAGGGAGTAAGGTTTCTCTAACTCCGTAGCCTTTTTAAGGAAAGCCCATGCCGTATTTCAGAAAGCCACAAGGCCCATAATCAATATGGAACTCATTGTTCCCCTCATCAATAATTCTCTCTATTCTTCAAGGCAGTTGCTCCCTCCACCACCACCGAATGCTTCCTGCACCACTCCATACCAATTTTGCCCTTTTTTAAAATAGATGTCAACATCCGTTTCACCTTCAACGGATGTTGACATCCGTCCATTCACAAATCCTATATTTTAATTTAATTGTTTTTATTTTAAAAAAAAAATCTTCAAAACGGATGTGGCGACATCCGTTAACCGATTGCCACATCCGTTTTAATAAAACTTTTAAAATTATTTTAATTATTATTTAAATAATAATATATAACTTAAATTAATAATAATTATTTTATTAAATAAAATAAAATTAATTCATAAATAATTAAGTAATAATTTTAAATTAATTAAATAATATTTATATATTAATTTAAAATATAATAAATTAAAATCTGAAAATTTAAAAAGAAAAAATTTCCCGGTTTAATAAATTTTTAAAAACTATTTTATTATTTAAATAATAATACATAAATTAAATTAATAATAATTATTTTATTAAATAAAATAAAATTAATTTATAATTAATTAAATAATAATTTAAAAAAAATTAAATAATATTTATATATTAATTTAAAATATAATAAAATAAAAAACTAAAAATTTTAAAAAGAAAAAAACTTCAATGCGTTTTAATAAATTTTTAAAAAGTATTTTAATTATTATTTAAAATAATAATACATAAATTAAATTAATAATAATTATTTTATTATAAAAAATAAAATTAATTTATAAATAATTAAGTAATACTTTTTAAAAAAAAGTAAATAATTAAAAAACTTAAAAAAACTAAAAACTTAAAAAAACTAAAAACTTAAAAAAACTAAAAACTTAAAAAAAAAAAACTAAACGGATGTGGCACATCCGTTGAAGAATTTTTTCTTCAACGAATGTCGACATCCGTTAAAGAGAAAAGGAGGAGTGTAGGATATTTTAGAATATAAAGGATAATTTTGAAATTTAAAAAAAGTATAGTAATACAGGAAACAATGTGTGGTGGTGTAGGGAGCAACTCTCATTCTTCAATTATACCTTCTTTCACTTGGAAATGCCAAATCATGTCACTTTTTCTTCTCCTTAAAGTCAACTTTACTTTTATATCCAATTATGAAGTTAAAAATCATGTGCAACCATAAATAAATAAATAAACAAATTATACATACATATAATATACATACATATAATATATATATATATATATATATATATATATATATATATATATATATATATATATATATATATATATATATATATATATATATATATATATATATATATATATATATATATATATATATATATATACATACATACGTACATATATATGTACATACATACGTACATATATATACACATATATATGTATGTATACATATGTATACATATATATGTATACATATATATATATATGTATACATATATATATATATACATATATATATATATATATACATATATATATATATATATATATATGAAAAAGTGTAGCAATATTCCACTATATTGATATCTGCCTAACTTTTTATTTTGTCAGTTGTGTTGTTACAAAGACTCTGTCCTGTCACACCCAAGTAAAACCCTGTATTCAATGCTCTGATGAAAATTGGAAAATGATTTTCTGCGCAGTGTTGTTTTTCTTTGAAATTTTCAAAATATATTAACAAGGTTTTAATATATTTTAAAACATTAAATTTAATATTTATTAATATATTTTAAAACATTAAATTTAATATTTATTAATATATTTTAAAACATTAAATTTAATATTTATTAACATATTTTAAAAGTACATTACAGAGATAATAATATAAGAAATTTACAAAAAATCCAAATTTTTTATTCTACTTTTCATATAGGAGAAAAAAAAAGACCCAAACATGTAGAAAAAGTAACTCATTACCAAAACAGAATGTAACTCTTTTTCTTCAATAGATCAACGAATCAGTGCTGAAAACTACAGAAAAAAAAAACAACAATCTTAAACTTATAAAAACAATGAAGCAGAAAAACATACGAATTTACTTACAAAGAAACTTACATGGTATGTAACTCACCTAAACCTACCCTTCTACCCCCTTGCCACCTGTACCAAACTTCATGAAATTATCAGAGGAGAAAAAGTTTGACCCTCAATTATTCTAGGGTAAAAGATGACACCTTTCGAAGATTTTTAAGACATGAATAGCCCTTAAAGATCCATATGGTCCTTACCCACTTTCCACTTCTGCTACACCATGTGAATCATAGCCCAATATACACACAACCACCTGCATCAGCATGGTATGCATAGATATTTGTAACAGTTGGGAAACATGACATGAAGATGCATGCATGCATACAAACCCATCAACAAGAATGACATCTCAAATCTCCTTTATTGAGACATAGAAAGGTTTGCAAATATTGTCTTCACATGCCCCTTCAACACCGACTTAGTTCAATAAAGTTGGCATCTTGGGGGGCCCCCATTAGCCTTCAATACATTTACACACCCAATATCCATTTGTACAACAAGAGCAGTCACCATTGAATTAGTTAATCACAGCTGCAAGGGGAAAAATTGGCATTCTGCCATTTGTTTATTTGTTTCTGTTCATATTTAACCAGCATTTGGTAGGAGGAATGAAGAATAATTAAAGGTAAGTTGACAACACATAGATTTTGGAGGCATGTAGAGCCACACCAAGTGGCATTAAAAAATAAAGCTAAGAGGGTCAAAAATAGGGGAATTGAGCAGAAGTAAGATTAATAAAGAAAGGAAAAGAGGAGGATTATAAAATTCCCACCTATATATCATTATGTACATATAATAAAATGCAATGTCTAAAAAAGATGCATAACAGCTAGACATCCCTGTCATTGGGCTGATAAGAAAATTTGGGAGGATGTCTTTGATAAATCTGGCATAAATTAAGAAAGATTCTAAAGAAAGGGTTGTTCCCAATGCAACGGTCCAATGGCTTTTCTTTTCAAAATGGCCAAAATACAAATGGACAAAGATGCCCCAGTGAGTGATCCTAGCCAGAGCTCAGTCCCCACAATTCCTTCATTTCCCTCCAAAAAGTTCACTCAGAAAATAAAAGAATGCCTTCCAGTTCAATATAACCTGTGTTGTGGGGTCCCCTAGTGCCTGCTGCTGCTGCTACCTTTGCTTTGTGGAAGTGATTTTTTTTTCCTTGCTTTGGTGCTGTGAGAGGTACACTTGACACTGTATAACAGTTTTACCAATCCTAAACCCCGGAACTACTGTGAAAACAACTTGTGGATCTGATTCCACTTCTGAATACAGGAAGATTTCATCATTCACACTTTCCATGTATACATCAGAGAATCTACACCCCTTCCCCACTTGAAAGATTGAAGCTTGGGGCTCCAAAGAGAAGGCCAAGCAGTGTAGAAGCCACACCCTCTTGGCCATCTCAGCAAATGATGTGAAGAATGCAGTGTCTGGAAACTCTCCAGCATTCACAAGGTTCCTTTGACTCATGTTACCAAAAAATGATGACTCCATCTTGGGATGAACCATTTTCAAGTACTTCACCCTGCAAAACTTTGCAAATGATGATCTTGGCTTCTCAGCAAGGAAGTCCTTTGCCTTCATGGATTTCATCTCATTGAACCTCCCATAGAACCACTGCTGCCTCCTGCTTCTATCAGGGAGAGACTCTTTTGACACAGAAAAGTTTGGGAAGTGGAAAGCATCAAACATCTCTCTGCAAACAAATGCCTCAATTGCAAAACACTTGTGATCTTCTGCCAAATAAACCACATTCTGCTCAATGGCATTCACTGCAGCATCAACATCCCAGTCTGCAGATCTCATCTCATCCACAATCACCCTCACGAAGTTGCGAATGGACCTAACCGCATGGCGAAGAACTGTGATAAAATGGCTAGGACTTAACCCTGATATGTGAACATTATCAAGCACAGCTAGTTGGCCACTTTGATTTAATCTCTTCTCAATTGCCTTGTTACGCTTATTAGCTTCCTCTAACTTTTCCCTAAGAAAAATAACCTCAGAATCCTTGAGCCGCACCTGAGACTCTAGCTTCTTCCCCATGATCTCATATGTTTTGATCACACCCTGCAGCTCCTTGGATTCAGCCTCAAGAATAGCTGTCTCGGGCGAAGGATCAAACTGTTTCTTCAAGAAACATTGTTTCAGCTCAGACAAGTTCTTCAACTCAGACACTAGCAATTGATCAGCAGCTTCGATTCCATCAGGGTCAAAAGGTGACTGAGAATATTGGAACTCAGCATATGCACCTTTAACAATTGAAATGCTAGCAAAAAGCTTTGCCAGAAGAGCTTCATTGGCCTTTCTCTCCTGAAGCTCTTCATCATCATCTTCAACGAAAGACTCAGACCAATTCAGTGAACTCTTATTACTCTTTCCCATGTTCCCTTCATCCTTGAGATTTGCATCAGATATAACACTCTTCAACCCATCAACAGAGGCAATCCCAATCAGTGCTTTCACATGAAGAACCTTAGCAAAACTGCGTGCCAGCTTCTTTCTCGGGGTCACAGCCAATGGCTTCACCGATTCCATCTGCATAAGCAGTCACCAGAAATCACAAACGCAGATCAGAACTGTGATTAGTGAAATGTATGAATCAAGGATCAGCAATATCTTTAAAGGGTCTCACGAGGGCAATAAAATAAAGTCTTATATATTATAACACAATGGTGATGATGATGGCCATGTTCAAGCAAAAGCTTTTGACAAAACATAAAGAAATAGTGCAATGCTTTAACACATAGACCGAGGACCTTTACTAGGGGAGGGAATTTTTCTTTTTGTACTACTCCATCTACTACTAAAATTTCATTGTATGCATAATGTAAACAGTGTCAAAAAGCAGTTTCTAACACCGATTCAAGAGAGTAGAAACCAACCCAAGAACAAGATCTAAAGTTACATTAAAAAGGTCAAAATTGTAGTTTATCCACGTAATACTAGGCATCTTGTCCATCATGGCAAACTGCAGCCGGATTCTTAACATAAAACCAAGATCTTACGTAACAAGATCCAGTGATTAATAATTAATAATAACTAAAAATAAAGAAAGAAAACACCATGCTTTATTATACCATGAAAAGGAAAAAACTTTAAGCCCTGATTTAACACCACCATCTCCCACCAAGAAAACAAGCTCATCATTTCTACAAACACTTTATAGTTTATCCCAACTTCCCTTCAAGGAGCGTTAGAGCAATAGGCCCATCACTCAATTAAGCACACCCCCTTTATTAGTTTCTTTAGCATGAATTATTTATAAACCCATATTTCATTCACTTCCCATGTTTAACAAAGAAATGGTAAAATCAATTTACAAAATTCATCTAAATTACAGCTTTTATAGGGTAATCATTGGACATAGGTAGATCACGGTTGAATTGTGACTCCCAATGTAACCCACCCTTTAAAAAACCTGACAATTATTTTTTCTATTAAAATGTGTGTTGGCCTGATTCATAATCCTTAGGATTCCCTGTGCTATGCATATCAAACACCTTTATTTAGCCCTGTAGGAAGATAGTACTTCCCCAACAGTGTTAACAGCAGAACCCATATGAAAGTGAACATGTCTGATATGGTAAATCTAACTTAAACGTCATGACAAATGAAAAATGTTTACTTACAAAAGGGTGTCAGGGAAAAATAAAAATTACATTTTTCCCTTAAAACTAAAACACCAAGAATTGGTTATGGAAAGTAACATCTTGTAGGTAAATTCAGACACTAAATGTTTCAACTTATAGTTGCTTCTCTAAAACTGGGTCCATGTAAAATAACTTAACCTAACCTAAATAAAATACCAACACATGGTAGATAAGACATTTATATCCCTCTACAGAACGCGTGTTTTGTGGGCTGGCAAAAGTTTAGGGTAAAAAGAAACTGAAAAGAAACCATGAAAATGGAATGTGTTCACATAATACCATTTTTCTTCATTTTCCTTTACCCAAATGAGGAAAAGATTCAACTAATTTTTTGCTTTCATATCCAAAGTATTATTGCACACATATATTATTATATAGAAAAAGACAACGTGATGATTGTACGTAATAGTTAGGAGAGATAATTTACATTTCCCGTGACTAAAATCACGGTCTCTGGGAACTTGCACTGAGTACAAGTGTTCCATAACGGCAAAAATTTAAGAGCTATTGAACAGCATTAGCACCACTTAATTACCACTTAATTGCTCTTTTATAACATGAAATAAATAATCCGTAACGTTTCTCAGACAAAAGAAGGTATTATAATTGAAAAGCTAAAAGAAAGAGATAAAGGTGAACCAAAATAATGGAGTTTAGAAGAAAAAATGATGAGGAAAATATTTTTGGGACAGAGAAGTTACTGTGACACACACTGATATCTTTCCAAAGTTAATGTCATTTCAACATCCATTATGTCAGAAGTTCACATGCCTATCATTAAAAAAGGTCAAAATATTACAACATGAGATTCTTAGAGCTCTAAAAAATCCATATTTTAACTTCCAAAAAAAAAAAACACAAAACAACAATTGGTGACTCAAATTTTGAAATTGAACTTCACAAGTACCAAACTCCTCCATACCCATTTGAACACCCCAAAAGTCAAAATAAACGCTGCCAGAAATCATGCTATAACTTCAGAGCAATCAAAGGTTCATTACAGACAAGAAACAACTAATAAGCATGCATACATGAGGCATATTTTTACAACCTTGCTTTTCATCAGTCAAGGCTATTTTTTCACTCATGCATACACATTTTCACCAACATTTTTTAGTGTTTTCCTTCAATATAATAAAAAAAGTTCACTCAACAAAAAGCAGTTCTAGAGTAATATACAAAAGCATGGAACAGATAGATGGTGTAAAAAGGTAGAAACCAGTGAGAAATTAAACGTACCTTCAGAAATATCGGGAGAAAATAAGGGTGAACGAAGTTGTCAACCTCTCGTCATTGCGAAACGTAAATCTCAAGAAAACAGAGAGAACAATTAAACATGTTATTATTATGTATTATTATTTATTTATTTTAATATTATTATTTGGTGTTGTTCTGTAACTCCAAGCGCTACCCTGAGAGAAACACCCTGTAACCAGAAACCATCAAAAATCAAAAGCAAATACAACAAAAATCAAAGGGACTTTTCTCCAAACTCGAAAAGTAACAACACACCCGAATGAGGAAAAACAATGAGCACCACTGACAACAACCTACACAACCCAACAAAAATAAAACAGGATCATAAAAAACGTGTCATCAGCAAAACACCAGACCCAACAAGAAAAAAAAACGTTCAAAGATGAAAACTTTCCCCCAGTAAAACAATAAAAACACCCTTTTTGGACAACCCCAGAAATCACTGGTTCAGTTTCAATGGTAAAAGTGCATAGAAAGAGAAAGAGAGACAAAAACAAAAGGGGTACGTTATTTCAACGTTTACCTTAATATAAAGAAACAGTTCCTCCAATGAGCGGAAAAAATGGAGGAGTTGGGTTTGAAATTGGAAGAAAAGTGAAGCGTCTTTTACTAGACCCTGGGGAGAGGAGTAGCGGGGCTTTGAGAAGAGTCAGAAAAACCACAGCTAAAGGACAGAAAATTCTAGAGAGAGAATTTAATGATAGAGAGAAAGAAAGAGAGGAAAATGAGAGTGAAGAAACAGAGGAAGAAGAAAAACAGAGCATAGAAGAAGGAAGAGAGAGAAGATATAAGGAGTGACAGAAATAAAAAATAAAATAGACACTGTTTCAGGTCTCAACCTGACTTTTGCGAATTTAGAACGCCACATTGGTGCAGTTACACTTTTACACTATTTTAATCAATTTTTATGTAATATATATGCCATTTTTTAAATTTAAGGTTTAATAGCCAATTTAGTCCCCACTTTGGTTGAAAAATCTCAATTTA
Organism: Vigna umbellata; assembly: GCF_029865625.1. Taxonomy (NCBI): domain Eukaryota; kingdom Viridiplantae; phylum Streptophyta; class Magnoliopsida; order Fabales; family Fabaceae; genus Vigna; species Vigna umbellata. Next base: position 36,932,998 of record NC_142171.1, read on the forward strand.
GTCCCTCGTTATAAAATTGTTTTACATTAGTCCTAACTTTTAAAATAGTGGATCAGATTGGTCCCTTTTGTTAAATATAAGTTAACGAAATTAATGGATGATGATGTGACACAGCTTAAAGCTGATGTGTTAGATTGGTCCCTCGTTAGCTTTAAGTTATGTCACATCATCATCCATTAATTTTGTTAACTTATATTTAACAGAAAGGACCAATCTGACCCACTATTTTAAAAGTTAGGACTAATTCAAAACACTTTTATAACGAGGGACTAAATTGAGATTTTTGAACCAAAGTGAAGACTAAATTGGCTATTAAACCTAAATTTAATTACAGCATATTTATTTATTATATTAATTCGAAATTAGTTATAGTTAAATAACATCATTCAAAATATTGGAAACACAAAAATGATTATTTTAAAAATATGATTTATTTGATATTTTTATATATACGTTTAAAATTATTTTGTAGAGACTAAGAGATGTAATAAAACATTAATTTTAATAAAATAGTTGTACTCATTTTTATTTTACCGAATTTTTAGTAAATTATTACAAGGATTAAGGATATAGCAGAAAAAATAATAAATATATTACTAAATTTCTGAAAATAGATAAAGATATAATATAATTTTGAAATTTTAAATAAATAAAAAGCAACAAATAAAATATCAAAAAGGCCAAAATTGAAAATCAAGCATCACTAAAAAAAAAAAGTAATATTATAATGCATGTTAATATTTGTAATTAATGTGTTTTCTAGTGGCGTGAAATTAGCCTTATTAAATTTGAGAATAGGTATATTCGGTTTATCGGTTTGCTTCTAACGTTTGAACCTAAGGTTGGCCAAAATTACATCTGACAAGGAAATTAATGTGAATGCATTATTTTATTAGTTTCATTCTTGTTTATTTATACTGCAATCAAAAATATTTTTACACAATAAATTTTCTGGACTGTCAAAATAATCTTCCGTTGAAACTATTTCACATTTATAATGAAGAGCTACTCAAATTAATGAAATTATATATATATATATATATATATATATATATATATATATATATATATATATATATATATCATAATTATAAAAAGTGTGTTGTATTTATTAATTATTATAGTCTATAAACATCTCTTAAAATAAGCTTTATAGTAAAAGAGGATAAATGTAATCGAGTTTAAATTTCGTAAGAAGAAACAAAAGTGATAACTATTAACATTTATTATCTACGAACCAAAATAATGAAGAATATTATGTTAAAAATGCAATGCATACATAAAATTATGAAGATAAAAATAATGATTTTAAACTGTAGTTATTTAAAAATGGTGAAATTTAATTATTTTAATTAAAATTTTTTAATATAAATAGTTTTGTTATGAATAAATTTTATAATTTTAAAATATCATTTTTTTAAAAGTTATTTTTTTAAAATTTTCAGACTTCTCTATGAGAATTCTCATATTCTGTTTGTCTAATTGAAAAACTAAGATCATAGGATTAATCTTGATGACGAGTTATTCAATTTTGATCGATCAGTTTCTCAGATAGAGTAAGTTCATTTTATGCTTTTTTAGTCTGTTTTGTCTTCTTTTGCATGCAAGTACGTTATGGATGCATGTAACGTTTGAGTCTTCTATAAGAGTTTCTATTGATCAGTGGTTCTGACATTGTACCCTAGTCGTGTTTCTATGGTTTATACGAGTAGATAAGACTTCCAATGCTTGTGGAGTTCTTTTAGGCATTCTTTAGTGGTTTGCTCTTGTATAAGGTAAGGGAAGCTAACTACCACTTTTTGATGTTGGTGATGCTTTAATAAATTGTGTTGCATGTTTGATTGGGTTTGAAATTATTAAATTGGTATCTGAGGTTGTTAAGGTAAATTCTATTGAATGTGTGCTTGTTTTGGTTTAGAATTGTGGTATAATAGATGAAATTTTGTGGTAATTACCTATCGAATGAACTTGGTGTTGGTGGTTTGAAATTATGAATTTTAGGATATGGTTAGTTAAATGTGTTGTTAAATTCTGGTCACTTATGAAGGTGTGAGGAAACACTAAAAGGGGGGTTGAATAGTGTTTCCATAACTTTTTCGCAACTTGCAAACTAAACATCATGTACGTAACACTTACGAGTTAGAGAACCTTGTTAGTAAACAATATCCTGCAAAGATTGTTTACATGACTAACTCAGTGTATCCAGATGTTGTAAGTGGATAGTGACATTAGATGAAGTGACGCTTGTTGATAGAGAATGAGAGCGTGAAAAAGCTTCAACTATAACTAGATCGTTTATAAACAACTAAGACACACAAAACGTTTTATACTAGCTCACCTATTAGGGTTACGCCCAGTTCCATTAAATACTCAATGATGTACAGTTGAGTGTTTTAAACCACTCTTGGTGTTCCTAGTCCTATTGAGTAACCATTGTTACTTCTAACTAGTTGAGTTTAACTCACTCCTGATTGCGTAGTATTATTCACCACTTTGGTATCCCTAGACGATTACAGTATCATTGCGATACATAATCTAGTTGAGCTTTTACCCACTCCTGGTTTTTGTAGACAATTCTAGTATCATTGTAATACATCGTCTTGTTTAGTTTCCCTACTTCTGGTTGTGAAGTATTATTCACCACTCCTGGTATCCTTGATCAGTGAATAACCTCATATTACCCTAGATTAGTTGAGTATTCACACCCCTCTTGGTTTCTCAGTCAACAAGTAGTTTTAATTACCCTTGATTGGATGAGTATTCGCACCACTCTTGGTACTAAGCAACTCTGCCTAGATTTCCTTGAGTATTCGCACCACTTGTGGTATCCTTAGGCATTTTGGTATCCATGATACCACCTAGCTAAGTTTCATCCATTCCTAATTGTGTAGTATTATTCACCACTCTTGGTATCCCTCATCAACGAATAACCTTCAGTTACCCTAGATCAATTGAGTATTCGCACCACTCCCAGTACTAGACGACCTCGCCTAGATTTCCTCAACTCTTCAAAATTAAGTTGTAAGTGTTTTTATTCTCTCCAAAATTGCAATCAATGATTGCTTACAAGTTGTTCAGACTATTACTCTCATAGAGAGAATATGATTATAATAAAAAACAGTTTAAACACTCGCAGATCTTTCTCTCATCACTCTTTTTCTCTCATCTTACATAAGTAAGAAAATGATACAATGAAGCACTAAAGGAATGTTTTACTTTGCTTTTTCTTTCTTCTCTCTTGTTACAAATACAAGTATATATTGCAATGAGGCTTGAGAGATTTTTTTTTATGTTTCACACTTTTACTCTTTCTTCTTTCTTCATGTGGATATTCTTATGAAGCTTGAGAGTATTCTTCTTTTCTTGAGCTATTCTCTTTTTCTCTTTCCTTTGATTTGAGGAATTTAGCTTTAATAGCTCAAAGACATTTCCTTGCTCAATGGATGATGAGATATCTTCATACCTTCATATTTTCTTTCCTCTTCATCATCATCATCTTCTTTCTTGTCTTCTATTTATACACCTTGATGATATAATTGTTATGACGATGCTTGTCTTGAGATTTGATAATATGACCATTTGACGAAGCTTGTCTTGAGATTTGTTCTTTTCTAGCTATTGGTGTAGGTGTCAGTCATAGGATAATGTCTTTTATCAGAGCATACGTGCTTTTCGGATCTTTTATCAAAAGCATTGTTGACTTATCTTTTTGGCACAACTTTTTCTTCTAACATTCATTTTGATACGTATAAGATGAGGTTGATGAACATTTATAGCGATTCCGTAAATGTCTTTCCTGTTACTTACTATTGATTTGATTGGATTTTGATGTACAATCAACTCATCAGTTATCACTTTTATTATTTTTGAACATTGAACATTTAATGTCATTTAATGCTTGCTTAGAACAACAAAGTGTTTTTTGATTTCCTACCGTTAAGGTAGCATTTGATACGCCGTCATTGAAGCTATCAAATTAATACTACTTTTCAAGGCAACTTCATTATTGCCAAGTAGTATTCAAGAAAGTAGATAGGGTTAAAGTAACCCTGAGTCGTCTCCCAACGAATACAAAATTGCTTTTCAATATTTGAATCTTATGAAAGTTATGCAATTCTCTAGAATAAAAGTGAGAAACTATGCTAATAGAATTAATGTTTGAAGAGTGTTTGAAGAACAAAGAGGAAACTTAGAAACAATTATGATGAAATAAGCTAATTCCACTGCTTTTTCCAAGATAGATTCATCATGATTATTCATAGATCATTGTTCAATTTATTATTGTTCAAGTTTCAAATTAATTAAAGTACATTCTTAACTAATTTGAGGTCGATCATGCAGTTAACCAAAGTAGATTCTCAATCAAATGCAAGACCTTTCTAGATTATTCACAATGAATTCAACCAAAGTACATTCTCAATCAAATTCTATTATGTTTAATCATGTCTATTCTTAAATCTCCTAACCAAATTAAAAGCTAATTAATTGAAGTAAATTCTCAATTAAATATAGTTGAAATTATTACACCAACCAAAGTACATTCTCAATTGATAGCAAAAACCAGTTTAATCATATGAAAGTTCTTAAATTTAATCAAAGTAGATTCTCAACCAAACCTAGAAACCCTTGAGCTCATATGATCAATATGCATGTAGATTCAAACACCTTACGATGCAAAAATCATTGCCTTTAATATGATTGAGAGATGAAAAACATAGAAGAAGAATAACTTAAATCAACAATCAAAAGGAACAAATACATTAATTCAACTTAATCTCAGAATCCATAATGAAATTACAGTGGAATAGCCCTAGAAGCTCAATCCTCCATGAATTAGGTAGAATACATTGCAAAATAAAAGTGAGAGGAGTGGTGGATGAATAAGTTCTGATTTCTGGTTCCCTTCGGTCTCTTTATATAGGACTTTATTGGGCTTGGACTCTGAGTATTCTGTTGATAAAATATTTTATCTTATATTTTCCAAATAACTAAAAGATTTAGATAATTATAAAATTATTTGGAAGATATTTTCTGTTGATATTCCCAAATTCAATTAATTCAATTAATTCAATAACAAAATTTTCTCTTTTAGCCTTTCTGAATTTTCCAAATTTGCACATAAGCCTTGAAATTTCTTCTATCTACATTTGAACCCCTTCTAAATTCACCCAAATTGCACAAAAGCCCCTATTTGACCAGCTTTGACCAGAGAAGACCTGTTTGACCAACTTTGACTTAAGAATGACGCGACCAATGAAGGCGCGCCACTTGTCAGCCCGTCCCCACCCCAAAATTAGGGTTTTGCAGATTGGGGGAATGAGAGCTTGCCCCTGTGTCGCGAGAGAGCGCGTCCTGCTTACGAATTGGTTCGTCCATGGTTTCTATTTCCTGATGCAGGTGGAATGAAGATGATGCCAAGGCTTCACGAAGAAGGTTATTGAATCGTGGTTTTGCCATGAAGGTTATGCGAGACTCGCAATTTTGGGTTGGTGTTGGAGGAGGAAGATGAACATCGATAAACACGATCTTCCCGCTGTTGATGACGCGACATCGCTGGGTTTCTACAGCGGAGGAAAGATGATTGTTGGTGGCGCTGGAGCACTTCTGTGTCGCGGTGGAGTTGTTGAGTGGTGGTCGTTGTTCATGGTTAGATTGTGCAAGGAACTTGGATGCGATTTAGGGTTTCTTTGACTTGGGATTTTTCTGGATTTCATTGTGGTTCTCTACAGGTGCGTGTTGATGGTGGGGAGCGGCAATTTCGGTGATTGCATTGGGAGCGTAAAGGAGATTGGATCTTGCGATCTGGCGGAGAGGAACACGCTATTGGTTGCATGGATTAGGGTTCATGGAGTTGGCAACGGCGAATTTTGCTCTAACGAGGATGATGATGGTGAAGACACGAGGTAGGAATTTGCCCTTACAGTAGAGGTTGAACGGCGCGATAGTGGCTATTGCGCATTCGCGGTGGCTATGGGCTTAGCAGTGTGATGACAAATTTATGAACACCGAAAAACGGCGCCACAAACTTGTTGAACAATCGGCAAGTGTGACCGAATCGTTTCAAGTAATAAACTCAGTAAGACCAAGTATCGTTCTCCCAAAGGACTCACGACCTAGTTTAGTTATGTGATTCGTTGATTATTTAAGACTTAAGAACGAAATAAGTGAAGTTTAATATGCAAAATAGAAAATAAACATGTATGCATGAATGTGATCAATGGCTAAAACAAAATACAAACACTTCAATGGAATATATGGATGAGTATGTTGTTGGGGTTATCAATTTCATCTTATCCACTCTCATATACTTTTAGGAATTCAACATTCTTTTCATCATTGTTAATGTCACTATCTAAATTACCTTGCAAGAAGGCCTATCCCCAATTACGAGTTCATACGATTCCTAGCATTCCTAATAATTAGTTCTTTTAGCGCAGGAGCTTAACGGCAACCAATATACTATTGGGAGAAATTCCCCGGATCTAGACTTCCCCGTATGTTCCCGTATCGACAAAATCAATAATCATGCATTGAATGAGTTAAACAAAGCAAGCATTGAGCAAAGAAGAAAAACCCTAACTAATGATGAAAGAAAGCATGTATCTCAAATAAGATGTTTAAACACAAATTCCATATATGAGAGTTTCACAAGACTACATTGATTCCCCAACAACAATACAAGGTTTAGTTCACCATATTCATGGTGAAACTAGATGAATAATAATTAAAGAATGAAAGATAAAACCCTAGAAAGGTGAAGAGGTAGCCTGAGCATCCCAGATCCTCCTTCAAAGGGGTGGAAGAGAGAGTGTTTGCTTCGTTTCTGCCAAAGATACAAACCCTAGGACGTCCTAAAGCTTATATACTATTCTAAAATTACAGAAAATTTAGGCCCAAGCCCATAAGTGTGCCGCTCAGCGGTAAGTGCGTGAGTTGGTTTCTTTCCCTCAACGACCATTTTGCCCCTCAGCGGATCCCCCGTGAGCTTCTGAGTGCCGCTCAGCGGTAAACTGCCGTTGAGCGGCAATTGCGGCTTCTCCTTTTGCACTTTTTGATGTCTTTTCTGATTTCATCTCTCCCCTTCTTCACTTCTTTCACCAAATTCACCTTAAAACCTGCACAAAAACACTAAAATCAAGCATAAACCTGTCCAGCTCTCTTATTTTTGAAAATATGAATAAGAGCATGATTTCAAGCTAGTTTCTAAGTGTTAAAGGTTGCTTTTAGTATCAATTTCAAGCATGAAAATAACAGTTTTTCAACTGTTATCACGGTGGCGGCGCGACATGGTGTTGACGACTAGGGTTAGGCTCACAACAATGCGGTGACTAGGGTTTCTGGAGGTTGGAGATGATAAAGCTGACGTGGCAGAAGGGGTTTATGTGGTAGCATGTGGTTGGATAACACTTAGGGTTTTAGATTGCCACATGGCATGATCTGGTGGAGTCTAATTTAGTGGAGGATTTGGACATATGGAAGAGCATCTAACTAGTTAGTGGTAGGAGGGGTGTGTATAGGGAATTAGGAGGGTGCAAGGGTAAAATCTAACTGTTTGGCCTTGTTAGAAAAAAAAGGGGTGTATGTAAGAAAATTTAGGAGGTGCAAGGGTAAAGACTGCCTATTTGGCCCATTTTGTGTCTTGGACTTTTCATTTCACAATTTAAATGGATAGAAGTTTAATTTTAGTTGCACAAATAAATATCAGAACATCCAATAATAATTTATGCGCTAAAACTCACTTTTTCCATCTCTTTAATTCTCAATCCCAATAAATCCAATAGCCACAAATTCACTTTAAATCAATCATTTTAGCACATGAATCTCATCAAAAGTTTTAATTCTAAAGCATAAATGTGGGCATAAATATGCACTCATCAAACAACAAAGTGTTTTTTATTTCCTATTGTTAAGGTAGCATTTGACAATTAAGTTTTTCTCTTAAAGATACCAAGCGTTGAGTAAGACTTCATCGTTGGATGAAGTATTGTTTTACCTCATGATATCGTTTAGGCAAGTAAAAGCTTATTGTGATTTGTGTCTCTTCTTTAGACAAATAGTGTTTAAGTTGTTTAAGTTTTCTTTGATGTTTTAGGCTTATAATCTTTCAGAGTGTTTTGCTAAGGTTATTGTCTTGACACTGTTTGTTTTCAAGAGCTAAACTAAATACCCTTTGGGTATGATAAGCTTTAAGCGTTTAACTTTTAACTCTCTTTAGGCATAACAACCGTTTAACACAACCTCTGGGTGTTTTGACCTAGATGTTTTTCTATTTCCTAAGAACCTGAGTTTTTTCCTAAGGTTATCTCTGTTGGGGATTCATGTTCTAGGTCTTGTGTAGGTTTTCTATGTTGGGGATTCAAGTTCTAATTCCTGTGTTTTCATCCTGGGTTGTTTTCCTATTTTCTAGAGTGTTGAATTTTATTTTTGTCTCACTTTTCTCCTAAGTTCCTTAGCCTAGTTTAACCTTTTTATGAATTTCTATGTTTGACTTTTTCGTAGACGGTCATCCATACCTTTCTTCTTGGTTATAATGTTCTTTCTATCTTAGAGTTTTTGCCTTGGTGTTTTAGAAACTTTGTTTTCTACTCTTCTATTTTGGTGAGGTTATGATGTTTATTAGGCCTTTCTAGCTTATGGTTTTCTAGCCTAGTGTTTTTCTATCTTCACCTAAGGTTTAATGGTTTTCTAGTTTAGGATGTTCTACCCTAGGGTTTGGTGTCTGCTTTCTTATTTTTCTTCCTAGGGTTTCTTAGCTTCTTTCTAGGGTTTCTTGGCCTAGTTGTTTTACCTAATGTTTTTCTAGCTTAGAGTCAGTTCTTCAATATAGAGACTTATTCGTTTCATGTTGTTTAGTTAAACTTCAAAACCAAGGTTTTTATTAGAAGATCTTGTCTTGTAACGAGCTTGTAATATCTTGACAACTTGGTATGTTGAATTTCTGTTTGGGCTTTGGTTGGAATTGATTTGATCTGCTGGATTGAGTCGCTGGCCAAATTTGTTACCAATGAGGAGCATTGGTGTTCTAAAGATAATGATTTTGATGATGCTACAAGATGAAGAACTTGAAGACTTTAGTTGTAGTTTATTTAAAAGCATCTTTGTAGAATCAATTGTAATAGGAATAAATTTGATGTTGTAAACACTTAGAAGTTTTTCCTGTCTTTAGAAAGTTTGCCCAGATAATCTATTATTTGGAGTAATCGATTATCACAAGCTCATTTGAAAAACCATTGCTCGTGCAAATAATCGATTATTTAGTCTGAGTCAGTACTGCCCAAGTCTCACAAATAATCAATTATCCCTCAAAATAATCGATTATCACTTTTTGAAAAACCCATAACGGACAAGGATAATCGATTATCACTTACAATAATCGATTATCACTGGTAGTTGGGAAATGTCGTTTGAAATTCTGACCTCTAGGCTATATATACTCATTGCCAAACTCTTTAGAAAACATCAATGCCATTTGAGGATACAAAAATTTTCTGGGAAAGTTCTCAACTGATAGTGTGCTCTTGTTAAGTCTTGTGAATAGGAGAAGCTCACGCTTAGTGGGTCTAAGGTCAGAGCGGTTCTCTTCAAGTTGGCTGAGCAGTTTTCTTCCTGTTCATTTGTTGAAGGAAGGTTCTTCCATTCGTTTGTCGAAGGAAGGTGTTTTCTATTCTTTTCTCATTTCATCATCTTGAAATTTGTACAACAATATTTTTAGTGAAAAAGGTTAATCACTAATCATAGTGATTAACAACTGGACGTAGAATCTTTTGATTCGAAACAAGATAAAATTTCTGTGTTGATTTTCTTAAACCCTGCACTCTTTAAACTTTTAGCACACCAACTATTTGATAAAAGTTCTCTAAGAAAATCAAATTTTAAAACTGACCATTATATCTTGTTTATTGATCGCTACACAATTATATCTTGTTGATGGTGTTGAAGTAGAAAAACCTTATTTTAATTGGACTAATGAGGAAAATAGAAGATCCCAATTTAATATTAAGTCTCGAAACATTATATCTTCTACTGTGGTGCTTGATGAATTCTACAAAATTTCTGTGTGTAAGATAGCGCAGGAAATGTGGGAAGTTCTTACACTACAAAAAAACGGTTATTTAGTGGAGGTTTATTTTCCATTTTGCGGAGGTTTTTACCCTCCACAAATTAATTTCCAGGGGTTTTTCAAACCCCCGCAATTAGAGTCGTCGCTATTAATTTGCGGGGGTTTTCAATGACCTCTGGTATCCATTTTATATTGCAGAGGTCTTTTTGTTGAGGGTTTTAACCTCTTCTATTACTGACTATTATTTTGTAGAGGTTTGAAACCTCTTTTATTTTCAACTATTTTACTGTAAAGATCAACCTCGTTTTTCTCAAACCTTTTTGGATTAATACCATATTCAATTTGACAATTATAATTTACATGTTTTAAGTCGCCTCATTTGTACTATTTAGGTTGTGAGTTTACAACTTTATTTTGCTTATATTACATATATCACCATTAAGATGCTTATAGTTTTGTCAACAATATTTATTTGTAACAAAATTCAAATACTATAATAAAGACAAACAAGCATGACAAACTTCTTTTACCAAAGTCTTGAATTATATATCATTAAAACATTCAATTATCAAAAACACCATGCTATATAAAAGTAAGTTAAATTGAATCGTAATTACAACTAAATTCATAATTAATCAAAATCCATAGGCTAAATATAGTTTCATCCTAAAGGACATCATAAACTCCCTAAATGTTGCTAGCACCAGATGATCCTATCGTATCCAAAGGAGACTCGGGCTCATTTGCATCACCACCTTCCTAAAATGATAAAACAAAAATATTAATAATAAAGAATGCTTATAATTAAAGTATATTAGGCACAATACTTCAACTATATTTAGTAACTTACTTGAGGTTGACGATCAAAGAATGAGATCAATTCATCAGGAATCTTTCCTTCCTTCATTATCATGTATGCTTTAAATGCTGATTCTAAATTGTTATACTTTTGTTGCCACTGATTAGAAGATGATGATGATGGGACAGTGGTAGATGAAGCAAGACTTAAATCTGAAAGTCGAAGTCTTGTATTCCTAAATGCATTAGTAGGAGCTGCTCCCAAACCCATACATCGTACTCTCCCAGAATGCTCTGGGCCTAACACTTTACCAACAACATCATTAGGAGAAACCTCTGATTCATTGGTAGTACTTTGAGTCAAACCCACTTCAATTTGTTCCTATAGGCATATAACAATTTATAATTAAAAGTCTAAATATTAAAAAAAACATATTTGAAAATATAATATTATAATAGAACTAACCGCTATATCTTTTGCTGCGTCATTTACAAATGATCCATCCTTTCTTTTATGAGTTTCAATGTATAGTTTTCCACGACTAGGCAGTTGTCCAGTTTCCATAAACTAAATAAAAAAGAAGAAATTAAAATAAATAGTAAACTTTAAAAAATAGTAAAAACTGTCATGTTTACTAATATCCCTACCATCTCATGCCTTTTTCTTGAGAAAGGTTTAGAACCACCTGTATGAGGAGTTAGTTGCTTGTTGCGATTTTCTCTATTTTTTTTACACATCTCCTATGAGAGAAACAATTGTAAGTTAATATACCAATAAAATAAATTAAGTACACAAACAATTCACACCATTCAAAATAATGAAATTTATACCAGTGTTTCTGGTTTTAGACGATAAGTAACAAAATGAGCCCATTGAGTTCTTTCTATACCAGTTGGCACATTACTTATGATTTGATCTTTGGTTTTCGCTGGATCATAAAACTCATTCCATAAATTCTGCCTATGTGCAGCCCATTTTCTACCAAGAGTTAATTTACAATATCGTTGTGCATTAGCTTCAGCAATCCTAAAACAAAATCGAGGCTTTTGAAAAAAAGAAAACATAGTTAGTGTGTTAACATTTATAAAAAAATTGAAAAATTTCAAAAGATAAAAGTCATACGTGCATAATGATATATATACCTGCAACATTTCCTTAAAGCATTCCAAAAAATATGTGTTAGGCATGCCTGTTTTTCCAGACCACCTTTCAAAATTAATTGGAAACAAATTGCCATCAGTTGCCAATATACCACAGTATCCTGCAAGCACGCCTTGTCCTTCACCAATAGGCATGCCTATCTCATCAAACTCCACAATGATGCGTTCCCCAGAAGGTAAATTATTTACTTCTTTGACCTTGACCTTAATTTTCTTGAAAACTCCTTCTAAGTCTTTAACAATAAAACAACTTAGTCAATCATCACTACAATTTAAAAAAATATGCATTCAGAAAAAATAAATATGACATATACCTATTGCATCAACAGTCCAATACGATAAAGATTGACGTCCAACTTGTTGATGTTTCAGTTTGTTCTGTGTTTTCAGTGGGTAATGAGGATTCACATCCAACATGCGTGGATGTTTCAGTTTGTTGTGTATTTTCAGTGGGTAATGAGGATTCAAGTCCGGCATGTTGTGATGATGGTGGTTGGTCAATCATTGGAGAAGACACTATAGGATTAGTTGGTGAAGAATTACCTGAAGGTTGAGTTGTAGTATTTTCCACACATTGAGGTTGAGGTGTAGATTTTTGCAGATTTCGAAAACGCTTAACCTTTGGCATGACTACATATTTATGAAAAATAATTAACTTAAAAGGTGAAACAATTAGAGAATTCTTTGATGGATAAGTGAGGATCATTATATCAAATTCTGGTGCAACGAAACATTGACATATTGGTGAAATTAAAAAAGTGAGGAAAATTGACTAAAATATACCAAAATGCTGCAAGTGAGAAGTAAACAATCAAGAAGTAAACAATTAGAATATGGAATGATCTTATGTAATGGCAAGTGGTAGTTTTCTCAACGGACAATGACAATTGCTTTTATAATGTCTTACTTCACCAATTGTTGCGATCACTGCCTACAATTATAATTCTAATCTCTATAGACACTTTTAAAGTTCAACAGTATATAGTAATTAGCTATACAAAATACTATCACTACACTTTGCATACATTGAAGCAGCCTTAATAAAGTAAAAAAAACTTGCTAAAGTGGGGAACATGTATCAATCTGAATTCCCACAATAAATACACCAAATAAAAACAGAAACACACACATCATCATCCCAATGTGACCTTTTTCTGCTGCATGCATATCCATCTTTACATAACAGTAACCTTCAAGAACATGGTTAGCATATTCAGAATAAGAACCTTAAAGACAACTAGTTAAGCCACAATTCCAATGAATCCTTAGCTCACAACAAATACAGAAAAATAAAATTCAGAACATGGTTAGCATATTCAAAATGCAGATTCATTACCTTCCCAAATGATGAAGAGTTGTAATTCAAAATACCCAACTTCTCCTTTCTAACCTGAAACTGAGAAGATGTAGTCATATAAATATGTGGTACATATATTGAAAATAACTTTGAATATAAATAATCATTAACTTTGCAAGTCATACATTTCACTCATGGATATCATCATCTAAATGGTTTGTAGCCAATTGAACATATTCATTGTCATTACTATAAAATTTCTCAAGTTGTTGATCTTCATATGGCTCATTTTCATACACCTCTTCTTCTACCTCTTCTCCCATTTCATACAAATCTCTTGGCTTTAAATGCACTACAACACTCCACCCTTTATTAACAACATCATCAACATAATATACCATTTGTGCTTGAGATGCCTCAATATAAGGTTCATGTTCTTCACGGTCTCCAATATGAATAAGTCTATCAAAGTTAACACAATTAAAATTCCATTGATCCTTTCTATATCCTCTCTCTCGTGTTGTATCTACCCACTTACACTTGAAAAGAACAACTTTGAATCGGCCATAATAATTAAGCTCAATGATATCTTCTAACTTTCCATAATAGGGTAAGTCTGCTTGCCTTAAGTTCCTATCAACACTACTTGAAACACAAGATGTATTAGATGTTAAAAAAACACCACTATTTTGTGTTCTCAATCCCTCATCTCGAGTCAATGTTCGAAATTTAAACCCATTGATGTTGTATGCAGTAAATCTTCTAGCATTATCCAATGGACCTCGTGCTAGAAACTTCAAGTCCATAGACATTGTATTTACTGTTTCTGGATTCATAATCTAAATAAAGAAATTATGTTAGTCAGAATTGAAAGATAACATAATAAACAACAAAAAGTGTACTATTTGATCACCTACCCGTTGTTTAAACCAATCAACAAACTCTTTAAACACTCTAGTTTCTATCTCAGTGGTTGAAGGTCGCCTTCCTCTTGATCTTCTTTTTATTAGTTCTTTAAATTCACTACATGAATTTATTCCAATATAATAAAAAAGGATGACTAATATAGTTGAATTTGTTTAAATACAAATCACACACTTAATGTAGATTACTCACTCAACAAACGGTGTGACTATGGCACAATTTAAAAGCACATATCGATGGGCTTGTAGTTTTTGCATCTGAGTTAAAGTAAACATCGAGGAACCTCCTACTGCCCTCCCAGCTTGTGGGAATATAGATGACTCAATAGGCTCATTATCATCTGGGTTATCACAAACACGTCCAGGTCTATTGAACCTTGTCTCTATATCTTCAATGTATCTAGAACAAAAGGTAAGAGACTCTTCAGCTAAGTATCCCTCGGCTATAGAACCTTCTGGTTGTGCCTTGTTTCGTACAAATGTCTTTAAATGACCTAATTCCCTATAATAATGACAAATAGTTACATTAAACAACTTGGATATATATATGATACCTTAAACAAAAAGTACTAAGCATTACCTCTCTATAGGATACATATATCGATAATGAACAGGACCTCCAAGCTTTGCTTCTTCTACTAGATGGACAGTTAAATGAACCATAACTGTGAAGAATGATGGTGGAAATAACATCTCTAAGTGGCAAAGTGTAACCACAATGCGATCTTGAAGCATTTCAAGTTCTTGTAGATTTAAGCTTTTAGTACAAAGGACTTTAAAGAATGAGCAAAACTCCACCAAGGTTGCAGTGACATGGTTTGGTAACAAGTTACGAATTGCCAATGGTAGTAATTGCTCCATAATAATATGGCAATCGTGACTTTTTAGTCCTAATATTTTATGTTGCACCTCATCAACACATCTAGAAATGTTACTTGAGTAACCATCCGGTACTAATACATTTTTCAAAGTTTTGAGAAACAACTTTTTGGTATCACGAGTTAGTGAAAACAAAGCAAGGTGATATCTTCCATTATCATGTGGCCAAAGATCTTGTCTTATACCCATTTCCTTTAAATCTTTCCTAGCATTAAGATTGTCTTTGGATTTAGGCTTTTCATTCAACAAAGTATACATAATATTGTCAAATACATTTTTTTCAATATGCATAAAATCTAAATTGTGGCGTAACAAATTAGACTCCCAATATGGAAGTTCAAAGAAAATGCTTTTTTTTTTCCATTGTTTAACTTCTTCTCTATATCTTTTTCCTCTACCATCCAAATGAATTCCTCTCCCAAATGTGACATTAATATTTTCCACTTGCCTAAAAATGTCAGAGCCTGATAATTTTAGTGGTGGATTCCGTTCTTCAGTGCTTCCATCAAAACGAACACGATTCAATCGAAATCTATGGTTTCTACTTAAAAAGCGACGATGCCCCATAAAACACCACTTCCTACTATGAGGAAGACGACAAGGTTCTGCATCAAAGTTACAAGTAGGACAAGCTAAACCTGTGTGTGTGTTCCAACCAGATAAAATACCTAAGCCAGGAAAGTCACTAATTGTCCACATAAGAGCAGCTCGCATTCTAAAAGTTTCATTCAGTGAAGAATCAAAGGTGTCCACTCCATCACTCCATAGCTCACGTAACTCATCCACAAGGGGTTGTAAGTAGACATCGATATTATTTCCAGGCATTTGCTTGCCTGGAATGATCATGGATAGGATCAATGAAGTGTGCTTCATACATATCCAGGGTGGAAGGTTGTATGGAATTAAAAAAACTGGCCAAATACTATAGGTAGAACTCATAGTGCCAAAAGGATTAAAACCATCACTAGCAAGGCCTAAGCGAACATTTCGAGGATCAGAAGAAAATTCTGGATGCATTAAATCAAATGTCTTCCATGCCTCACCATCCCTTGGATGCCTTATAAACCCATCCTTGTTATCTAAAGAATGCCATCTCATATGCTTTGCAGTCTTAGAACACATAAACAATCTTTGCAATCTTGGTTTCAATGGAAAGTAACGTAAAACTTTAGCAGGTTGCTTTTTCTTCTTCTTCTTTGGGTTCCATCTAGATGTACCACAATGTTTGCATGTGTCCAAATCTTTTTCATCATCTCTTAAATATAACATACAATCATTCGGACATGCATCTATTTTGGTATAGTTAAGACCCAGTTTGTTGATGACTTTCTTAGCCTCATAAAAAGAAAGAGGCAACTTTGCTTCACTAAATGCATCTCTTAACAAATCTAAGATCATAGTCATTGCCTTGTCACTTAATCTACACAAAACCTTGATATGATATAACTTGATTACAAATTCTAATTTTGTGTACTTGCTCCCATCACATAAGATCTGATTTCCATCATTGAGAAATTCATTAAATTCATTATGATTCTCCCTTGGCCTTTCATTCAGAACATTGTTTACATCCACATGTTGTGAACCTATATTAGTACCTTCTTGCCTATAATGCCCAAATGCTTCATTTATCATTGTTTCCATTGGATTTTCAGAATGAAATGTCTCTTGTATATCATCTTCATTTCTTGAAATATCTTTTGTTTGTTTCTCACCGTGAAGATTCCATATAACATAATTTTTAGGAAATTGTTTTAAGATCAAGTGCTCTTGAACTTCGACTCTATTATGCCATTTCATAAATCCACATTTGGGACATGGGCATCGAATTGTATCTCCAATAGCCCCATTCTCAAAAGCAAAATTTAAGAATTTTTCTAAACCAATAGAGTATTCAATTGTATTTCGAGGTTTAGCAATCCAAGATTTATCCATTCAAAAATATTCCTAAACAAAATGAAATACACTACCACATCAAAAGGATAACAATATTCATGGAATATACAAACAAAGATTGAATTAATAAATAAAATGTTTTCAAATGAAATTAAATGTACTAACCTTGATAACTGTGAGATTCCAAAGTTTGATGGCAGTCAAATAGTAGAACAACTCAGTAACTCAGTAATAACACAATACCTCCCCAGCTTAGTTGTAACACCAGCTTATTAATAAGCACGTTTGTATCTGTGAACTACCTACAAAGTGGTTTAGGAGAAAAGCTGAAACTATAAGCTTATATTACATTGCTTGTAATTGGTGGTAAGCTTTGGAGTAATAGGTTTACAGGGTAAAAACTCATATCCCAAAATAATCAAAATATTAAAGAGATACAGATTTTCAAGTTATAAAAAGTTAGTTTATTACTTAAAAAAAGAGATTTAAGTGTCAATTTTTCTTTTATATCATGCATAGTTTTCCAGAATTATACCTTGACTTAAAAAACTAAATAACCAATTATATATTAAAAAACAATCCATAAACATTGCACCAACTATAGTATCATGCGTAAGTGTCAACAACTT
Source organism: Vigna umbellata (assembly GCF_029865625.1). Classification (NCBI taxonomy): domain Eukaryota; kingdom Viridiplantae; phylum Streptophyta; class Magnoliopsida; order Fabales; family Fabaceae; genus Vigna; species Vigna umbellata. The sequence continues at coordinate 36,950,641 of NC_142171.1, forward strand.
ATGTATTCAATCATTTTGACCAACATAAATATGCCACTGCTCCAAGACTTATTCATGCCTAATTTTTTTTAAAACCATATAAGAGAACTAATTTTATATGCACTAAAACACCAACTTTTCCTCACTATTCCAATATATTTTTTCAGTAACCAAGTTTCAATACCCCCAGGCAATAACCAATACAATCATCACCATACTTAAAGCACCTAACAGGAATATAAAATTATATGGCTCCAATTAAATGAACAACATACCAACAACACAAGAATTCAAGCATTACAATTTATATTAGCGAATCATAAGCCAAGTGAAAGCACAAAATTTTCAAATAGCAAATAAATATACAGTAAAAAACAATGGTTCTCTAGAACAATTATAAAAGAAAGAGAGATTCCAATTTTTAAAGCACAAAATTTTCAAATAGCAAATAAATATAAATAAAAAACAATGGTTATCTGGAACAATTATAAAAGAAAGAGAGATTCCAATTTTATGAACTGTAGGTAAAGGGAGTTTGATCAAAGTTGTAATTAGATAAGGGAACAGGACAATTGTCCTCACAGGCTGCCATGTAGTCCATGATGGTGAAAGACATGTTGGACCACAAAAGGAAGAAAACATCTATATTTACAAATGCAGTCAACAACTCTTTTAAAAATTAAAATCACAATTATTCATGGAATATACAAACAAAGATTGAATTAATAAATAAAATGTTTTCAAATGAAATTAAATGTACTAACCTTGATAACTGTGAGATTCCAAAGTTTGATGACAGTCAAATACTAGAACAACTCAATAACTCAGTAATAACACAATACCTCCCCAGCTTAGTTGTAACACCAGCTTATTAATAAGCACGTTTGTATCTGTGAACTACCTACAAAGTGGTTTAGGAGAAAAGCTGAAACTATAAGCTTATATTACATTACTTGTAATTAGTGGTAAGCTTTGGAGTAATAGGTTTACAGGGTAAAAACTCATATCCCAAAATAATCAAAATATTAAAGAGATACAGATTTTCAAGTTATAAAAAGTTAGTTTATTACTTAAAAAAAGAGATTTAAGTGTCAATTTTTCTTTTATATCATGCATAGTTTTCCAGAATCATACCTTGACTTAAAAAACTAAATAACCAATTATATATTAAAAAACAATCCATAAACATTGCACCAACTATTGTATCATGCGTTAGATTCAACAACTTATGTATTCAATCATTTTGACCAACATAAATATGCCACTGCTCCAAGACTTATTCATGCCTAATTTTTTTTTTAAAACAATATAAGAGAACTAATTTTATATGCACTAAAACACCAACTTTTCCTTACTATTCCATTATATTTTTTCAATAACCAAGTTTCAATACCCCCAGGCAACAACCAATACAATCATCACCATACTTAAAGCACCTAACAGGAATATAAAATTATATGGCTCCAATTAAATGAACAACATACCACATTATATCACAGTACAACAACACAAGAATTCAAGCATTACAATTTATATTAGCGAATCATAAGCCAAGTGAAAGCACAAAATTTTCAAATAGCAAATAAATATAGAGTAAAAAACAATGGTTCTCTGGAACAATAATAAAAGAAAGAGAGATTCCAAATTTTAAAGCACAAAATTTTCAAATAGCAAATAAATATAAATAAAAAACAATGGTTCTCTGGAACAATTATAAAAGAAAGAGAGATTCCAATTTTATGAACTGTAGGTAAAGGGAGTTTGATCAAAGTTGTAATTAGATAAGGGAACAGGACAATTGTCCTCACAGGCTGCCATGTTGTCCATGATGGTGAAAGACGTGTTGGACAACAAAAGGAAGAAAACATCTATATTTACAAATGCAGTCAACAACTCTGTTAAAAATTAAAATCACAATTATACCTTTAATGGCTGGCAAGATTGAACAACTGAATGATCAGCACAGGTACGTTCATACTTATTAATTTGATAGCACTAAACATACTTATTTATTTTCCCATTGCATATAACATCAAAACAAAGTCACTAGCCAACCAAACAAATGATCAATAGTTAATTTCCAATTCAGACGTATATTAACCCTAAACAATATATAAATTTTGTTAGAGAATAATCCCTAAAATGATTCATTCATCTACTTAAAACAACTCTTTAAAAATTTTCCTTTCATTGACCGAATAGAGCACACACCAGACAATTATCAACAACAATTTCAAATCAAAAGGAATGTCTATAAATTGAAAGCAAGAACCTTCTAGTACATCATCGATGTCGGGGAAAAAAGAGGGTTCAAAAAAATACTAGGTTGAAGAATTAAACCTGTCCGTGAGCTGGCTTCCGCACCTGGCTTGACAACCACAGTTTGCTGAACCTGGCCGGCGACCACACTTTGCTCAACCTAGACGACGACTACACAGAACAAAATATGAGTTGCTATGAGTGGAAGGAAAGTTGCTAAACTTTGGAAGAAACTAAAGTGAAAATTAGGGATTGAGATTTGGGGGGAAATAGGAAGAGATATTTTGGAGCAAGAGTCAGATGAAAGTTGGGAGCAAGGATTTGGTGAATAAGTTAAACTCCCGCTTAGGTTTTAGGAAAAAGGAAAAAAAAGGGGGAATTTTTTTGGAAAATATGATGTTAAGTGGGAAAGTTTAAATTTTTAATTAAGGAGGTTATAAACCTCTTAAAAGAAAAACTAAAACCCCTACAATTACTAGCAATCAGACAACTCATTGTAATAATTTTAAATAATGTTTATTTATGGAGGGTTTTTATAACCTCCACAAAATAACCTCCATTAAATAATATTTTTTTTGTAGTGTTAGAGTCACATATGAAGGTACATATAAGGTTAAACAGCCAAGGAAAAATACACTCATCCAGGAATATGAGATGTTCAGTATGCAACCTGGAGAATCAATTTATGATGTTCAAAAGCGTTTCACTCACATAGTGAACCATCTAACAGGGTTGGTGATGGACAAATTTATGAACACCAAAATATGATGTCACAAACTTGTTTTTCAATCGGCAAGTATGACCGAATCGTTCAAGTAATAAACTTGGTAAGACCAAGTATCGTTCTTCCCAAAGGACTCACGGCCTAGTTTAGTTGTGTGGTTTATTGATTAGCTAACACTTAAAGACGAAATATTTGGATTTTTATATGCAAAAGACGAAAATTAAATATGTATGTGCATGAAGTTTTGATCAATGGCAAAAAGCAAAAGATAAACACTTTCAATGAAATATGAATATGTTGTTGGGGGTCAATTTCATCTTATCCACTCTCATATATTTTAGGAATTCAACATTCAAATCATCATTGTTAATGCCACTCTCTAAAGTACCTTTCAAGAAGGCTTCTCTCTAATCACGAGTTCATACAATTCCTAGCATTCCTAATGATTAGTTCATAAGTGCAGGAGCTTAACGACAACCAATATAATATTGGGAGAAATTCCCCGGATCTAGACTTCCCCGTACGCGCCCGTATCGACAAAACCAATAATCATGCATCGAATGAGTTAAACAATGCAAGCATTACGCAAAGAGGAAAAACCCTAACTAATGATGAAAGAAAGCATAGATCTTAAATAAAAGATGCAAAAACAAATTCCATATATGAGAGCTTCAAAAGATTACATTGATTCCCCAACAAACATACAGAGTTTAGTTCACCATATTCATGGTGAACCTAGATGAATAACAATGAAAGAATGAAAGATAAAACCCTAAAAAGGTGAAGAGGAAGCCTCAGCATCCAAGATCCTCCTTCAAAGGGGTGGAAGAGAGAGTGTTTGCTTCGTTCCAGCCAGAGATACCTAACCCTAGGAAACCCTAAAGCTTATATATTATTCGTAAATTACAGAAAATTAGGTCCAAGCCCATAAAAGTGCCGCTCAGCGGTAAAGTACCGCTCAGCGGTAAGTGCGTGAGACGTTTCTTCCCCTCAGCGGCCATTTTGCCCCTCAGCGGATCTCCCGTAAGCTCCTGATTGTCGCTCAGCGGTAAACTGCCGCTGAGCGGTGACTTCGGCTTCTCCTTTTGCACTTTTTGATGTCTTTTCTGATTCCATCTCTCACCTTCTTCACTTCTTTCACCAAATTCACCTTAAAACCTGCACAAAAACACTGAAATCAAGCATAAACCTGTCCAGCTCTCTTATTTCTAAAAATATGAAGAAAAGCATGATTTCAAGCTAGTTTCTAAGTGTAAAGGTTGCTTTTAGTGTCAATTTTAATCATGAAAATAACAGTTTTTCAACTGTTATCACAACCCCAAACTTAGAACTTTGCTTGTCCTCAAGCAAACAAGATGTAACTTAATCTCCAACCTATTCATATGATGGTTCACTCATTCAAAAATCCTCTTTTTAGATAAGTAAAAACTTCAATCAAACTTATGACCAAGAGTTCAATCAAGATGTGCACATGCTTTAGTGTTTCACAAAGTCAGTTAATACCCAACAAATGCTCTTTTTCATGAATGACCAATCAATTAAGCATGGATGTTCATGTGCTAATGGAATATTTCCTCACTAGGTAAAGTGTCTCACTCAACACACAAGTGTATAAGAGGTAATCACTCATTCACTCTACTATCACAATGTCACATGAATCAACTTTGCCTTTCATTTTACCACAATAAAAAACATTCACAAGCATGCATCATCACAAGGACTTTTCAATGGCTTACAATGTGGCTGGGCTAACAAGAAAATTGGTTTTTCTGGATCGCAAAATCCTTGAGTTAAGAGAATCATAACACACAATTATTCTTATTTTTCCCAACTTGCCTTTGCATTTGCATTGAGCTTTACTTCTTTTTCTTTTCTTTTCTTTTTCTTTGCCTATACTTCCTTTTTGGCTCTTAGCTCAATGCTTTTCCTTTTTCATGTTTTCCCAACAACCCCAAACTTGAACATTTAACAATACCACACAAGATCTTCTACTTAACTCAAGGTAAAGATTTTCAATCAAGGGTTTAAGTGTATGTTCAAGGCTAAGGGTTCAAAGGATAGAACAATAAATGTTCTCTTTTAGTAGGCTAACTTTATGAATTTGGCCAATAAAAAGGGTTCCAACAAACGACCTTGATCATATGATGCAAAACAAGCAATTGATTCAATCATAGAAAACCTGGGCAAAGTCATTCATGCTTTCAAAGTAATAGTATTTAACAATAACAACTCTGGAGCTCAAAACCTCACATATAAGCTCATTCACATTTGATATACACATCCTGCTTAATTTCACAATCACAATCATAATATCATGCATTTGTTCACAAAGTTTGTGAATCACCTGTATAAGCATTTTAATGTGCACATCATCTCAACATCAATCAATCAATAAGCATCATTCAGTATTACTTATCACACAATCACAGTTAATAGCAAACCATCATAACAAACCAGGTGTTCAATAGAGTACATCAAACCCTAATCTAAAAACAAAAACAAATAAGTTCAGAAAACTTAAACCACAAAAGCATAATCATATGATAGCATTTATCAGTAAATGTTATCTCAGCTCCTCATCAGTCTGAGTTGTCCTCTGTATCTTCTTCTTCTTCCTCATCTTCATCATCTTCAAATGCATCATCATCATCAGCTTCATCTTCTTCCATCTCTCTAGCTGAAGCTTCAGCTGCTCCAGCTCCTCCTCCATGCACTGGCTCCTCTGGCCAAGCTACCACATTATGGAATTCATCCATAGTCCACCTGTGGGCTGGAGGTGTATCAAACATCCCCACAATCATCTCAGCAGTGGCCACCTGCCCTCTGTGAATGGACTGCAATTGAGCACCTATAAGAGACATATACATGTCCCTCATCTGGAATGGTTCTGCTTCATGTGTCTCAGCAGATGTCTGGCTCTGTGCTGGCCCTCTCTCTCTACGAGCACGGCGTGGTGGAACTGGCTGAGCTGCTTCCTCACCTCCACAGTACTGCCTATAATAAGCCTCATCAATGGCTTTTCTTGGCCTCTCAAATGGTGGAGCAGAAGTGTCCACCCCAGCTATCTTGCAAAGGTGCGTGATCAAAGAGGGATGTCCTAGTGGTGCTTTGTTGTTTGAGGTATTGGCACACACACTAATCTCATCAGCTATCACCTGCCCAATATTAACATTCAAGTTTCTGATAGCACAGTAGATGAAAAATGTCCTGCTGAGAGTAATATCTGACACATGTGAACATGGCTGAATGTTGGCATGAGAAAACGCCATCCAATACTTTGCAAGAGGAGTCAAATCCGTCCTCCTAATGTTAACCACTGAGCCAGATCGATTCCTTTGGAAGTGTCCTCCAGGTATGCATAGTACTCTCTCCACATCCTCATAATCAGCACCTTCCTCCATGCAAAAAGCAAACTGGCACTGCTCACCAGCCCATACAGTGTCCAGGAAGTTATTAATAGAATCAGGATCATACCTGATAGCATGGCCTCTGACATAGCCCAAATAATTCTCAACTGGATAATCACCAATCTTCTTAGCATTGGTGTAAAATTCCTTTACCACAGCTATGTTGGCAGGTGCAGGATAGGTGGCTAGCTTTCCCCAGTCATTCCCTAACACTTGCTCTCCAAATTGAGGAGCAAAGTTAGGTATCATTCCAACCTTTCTCTCCATCAGAAGTCTCCTGTCCTGAACCACCCTATAGTGCTTCTCATGTTTTCTAGAGAGGAACCTGCTAGAGTGGGGTTGCTCTGGTTCCTTTTCCTTTCTCTTGGTTGCCATGGTTTTCAATCTTTTTCCTGAAGAGGATGCCATTCCTGCATTCAAACACAAATACAAAACCACAGAACATGATGTTAATCATTAGTAAAACACAGAACACAACTCCTTTCGAAGCTAAACCACCGCTGAGGGCCAGAATTTCCCCTCAGCGCCACCAGTGCCACATTCCAACACACAAAAATTCAGAAAAACCAAATCTGGCAGAGTGCCGCTCAGCGGCAATTTACCCCTCAGCGGTAACTCTACATATTTTTGAAAATCTTGTTTTAAAGCTGTCCTAACTCCACCCAAATGCAATTTTCAGTTTTCCAGTTCATAATCATGCAGTTTAATCGGTTCAAATATCAAATATATCATCAAATCATGCATAGAAATCAAAACCCCTAAATATTCATGCTTTGACAATCACATTCAAAATCAAAAACCCTAGAATGAACAAAATGCATTTTACTTACTTGGGTGGAGATACTAGATGCAATGAGAATGTTTCCAATCTAAGATACTCTCTTCCAACCCCAAACTTGAATGGAACACTAGTGAGCAAGTGAGTGGAAGAGAAATTTTCAAGAGGAAAGAATGAAAAGATGTGGAAAACCTTGGAAAAGGTATGTGGAAGTGTTTGTGCAGAGAAGAGCCTGGATAGAAAACCTAAAACGCAGCTTGGGGTATAAAAATACCCTAATGGGCTCGGGTCCCGCTAAGGGGAAACTAAAGCCCATTTGCGAGAGTACCGCTCAACGGTAATTTGCCGCTCAGCGGCACTTTCGTGATGTGCTCTTCTCCTTCTTTTCTTAACCTACGTGCCTCCCATACATGCCTCTCACTGGTTCCCTGCAAGTCAATGTTTAAAATGCTTATGCAAACCCTTACTAAAATAAACAAACAGAAATATTCAATCAACTAGGTTGCCTCCCAGGTAGCGCTTGTTTAACGTCACGAGCCTGACCCAAAATCCACCAACACCCATCAGTAGGTGCAAAATTTTCTTACCAACACCCATCAGTAGGTGTTACAAACATAGTATCCTTCAGTAGATACTTAACCACCTAGCATCCATCCTTCAGTAGATGCTATCTCCAACAAAATAGTTACAAAAATAGAGTCCACAAATTAAAAATTACACAGCCAAATCAAAAATTTTTAAATGCACTGGGTTGCCTCCCAACAAGCGCTCTTTTAACGTCATTAGCTTGACCCAATAAAGTTTAAGTTCCATCTTCTTTATAGTTGATGTTGTCCTTCCACCAACTCCTCAGCTGTTTCTTGTGAACTGTTTTGGTCCTTCTAGAATATGGAGACTCTATCTCTATCATCTCCTTCTCTTTAAAGCCTTTCACAACCCACAACTTGTTCTTGATTCTTACAGGTGAGCCAAGTTAGAGTCTTCTTTTCTCACAATCACTAGGAATTTCTCCTCCTCTTCCAATATTTTCTTCCTTGGGTACCTGAAACAACAAACAATGGTTACCTGAAATCTTGAGATTTTCATCTTTACGGCTAGTCATGGGTGCATATCGAAATGCAGCTTTATAACTAGCTTCTTCCTCCCTTGCTTGCGTCTCATCTTTGAAGACGTCTACCACCACTCTCTCCTCTCTGTCCTGGAGCACCATTATACCTTCATTTACATCAATAATAGCTCTGGCTGTTTTCATAAACGGTCTTCCAAGTATGATAGGTATCTTCTCTGTCTCCATCTTCATCACCACAAAGTCTGCCAAGAACTGAAGTTTGCCAACACAAACTATAATGTCCTCTACAATCCCACATGGCTCCTTTGAAGATCCATCGGCCATTACTATTTTAACCTTTGCAGGTTTCACTTTAACATTGCCGATTTGCTCCAGTAAAGAATAAGGTATCGAGTTAACACTTGACCCTAAATCAAGGAGAGCTTTCTTTACCTTTTTCTTCCCTATGGTACAAGGGATAGAAAAACTGCCTGGATCTGATGGTTTAGGAGGGAATGACTCTTTTTTAACAGTTATACACTCTTTTGCCTCATCATCTCTACGTCTCTTCTTTGTAGAGATTTCTTCATCAGATTTTGTGTAAACTGCGATTTGCTGTAGAATTTGTTCCCAAGGTGCTTCATTATCCACCATTCTGAATAATTCTGTGAAGTCCATTTGTTTCCCTTGATGGATTGGAAAAGGAAAAATACTTTTGCTTTCTATGTCTCATCTCTCTTCTGTATCTAACTCAACTTTATCATCATCAACACTCTTTACCACCTTGCACTCTTCTCTGGGGTTAACCTCAGTATTAGCCCCAAAATTTCTATTTGGCCTTTCTTCCAATTGCTTGGTAATCTGACCCATTTGAATCTCCAAGTTCTTTATAGCAGCTTCAGTGCTCTTTTGAGAAGATTCAGTTTTCTGTATGAATTGCTGAAGAGTTTCTTCCAACCTTGTTGATCTTTCATTAAGCATAGATAACTGTTGCCAAAAGGTGTTGCTGCTGCTTATTATATTGACTAGCTTGCCCAGTTTGTCCTTGACCAATGCTTGGGTGTGGTTTCCACCCTTGATTGTAATTCCCTTGACGGTATGGAAATTGATTGGCCATGAAATTAACGTCCTCTACAGCTTCAACTGGGAAGGCACATTGACCATTGATATGGTCACTCCACACAATTCGCGCAACTGGTTTGTACCTGTGCAGCAGTTTTCAACTCTTTGGGTAATTGTGCAAGAGTTTTAGTCAGAGTCTCCAGCTGTTGAGTTAGAATTTTGTTTTGAGCTAGCAAGGCATCATGTGTCTGTAATTGGAGAACCCCTTTTTGTTGCATAGGAGCTCCTCTCTCACTGTGCAGCTCATTATCACTAGTAGCCATGTTTTCTATAATTTCTGTGGCTTCCTCTGGAGTTTTCCATTTAATATTGCCTCCTGCTGAGGCGTCCAGCATCATCTTGGTTTGTGAACCAAGCTCTCCAAGGAAAGTTAAGACTACTTCCTGTTCTTCAAAGCCATGCGTGGGTGTTTTTCTTAGCAGACTTTTGTATCTATCCCATGCATGCCCCAGTGATTCTTCCATGCCCTGCTTAAATGAAGATATCTCTTGCTTGCCTTTTGTCACCTTTGATTGTGGAAAGTACTTGTTTAAAAACTTTGTCACCACTGCTTCCCAATCTGTGAAACTTCCTTCTGGAAAAGAATTTAACCAAAGTTTAGCATTGCCTCCCAATGAGAAAGGAAACAAGCTAAGTTTGATGGCTTCATCTGGCACCCCATTAATTTTGACTGTGTTGCAAATCTCATTGAAGGTTGTGAGGTGCTCATATGGGCTTTCATGAGATAACCCATTGAATTGATTGCTTTTTACCAGTTGGATTAGTGCTGGTTTGACCTCCATGTTAGTTGCATTGACTCTTGGTCTAGCTATACTGTTAAAGTGCTGAGGTCCAGCTATATTGGTGTAATCAGCAAGAGTTCTTCTGATATTATTGTTCTCCATATTTTCTGTGCTATGAACAGAACCTTGTGGTGATGGTTGTAACAGAGTTTCTGGAGGAGGGAAAAGTTCTCTAGATGTTCGGATTCTTCTCCTCCGTCTACTCTCGTCTAGACCTTCAAGAAGAGGTTATGCTGTTTTCTTGCTCCTAGTTCGAATTGCCTCCTGCATACACAAGAACACAAAACCCTAGAATATTTGGTTAGCACAAAAAGATATAGGAGAAGATAAAAACAGAAAACAGAAAATAAAATAAAATAAAATAAAATAAAATAAAAACCGAAAAAATAAAAACAGAAAATAAAAACAGAAATTCAAAATTAAAGTCGAAGATAATCAACAATCACACAAATTAACCAGTTAAACCACGAGTCCCCGGCAACGGCGCCAAAAACTTGATGGACAAATTTATGAACACCAAAATATGATGTCACAAACTTGTTTTTCAATCGGCAAGTATGACCGAATCGTTCAAGTAATAAACTTGGTAAGACCAAGTATCGTTCTTCCCAAAGGACTCACGGCCTAGTTTAGTTGTGTGGTTTATTGATTAGCTAAGACTTAAAGACGAAATATTTGGATTTTTATATGCAAAAGACGAAAATTAAATATGTATGCATGAAGTTTTGATGTTGACGAATTGAATGTAAAAACTTTGAAGTCATTGGATAGGTCTTGGCAACCAAAGGTGACAACAATCTCAGAGTCGCAAAATCTCACCCAAATGTCAATGGAAATTCTCTTTGGAAAGCTTTGTGAGCACGAACTAGAATTGAATAGGTTGACTGCGGAAGAGGATAAGGAAGGAAGAAGACTCTTGCCTTCAAATATGAAATATCTAAAGGAAAAAGTTCAAAAAGAAATGACGATGATGACTCTGATGATGAGGAAAACATGAGCCTCATAATAAAAAAGTTTGCTAAGTTCATGAGAGCAAAAGGAAAGGACAAATACCAAGGAGAAAGAAAGGAAAATCAAGGATCTTCGTGAAGCATTAAGTGCTATGGTTGTGGAGAAAGAGGACATGTTAAGATCGATTATCCCAAGAACAAGAGAAGTGAAGAAAAGAAAGAAAGAAAATTTCCCAAAAAGAAAAAAGGCTTACATAGCATGGGAAGAAAAGGATTCCAACTCTTCAAACTCAAGTGATACTGATGAGGAAGCAAATCTTTGCTTAATGGTTGATTCTGACGATGTTGGAAGTCAAGTATGTGATTCTAGTTTTGAGTCAAGTGAATTAGATTTACAAAAAGCCTTCTTTGAATTGATAAATGAGTCTGAAAAATTGGATGTTGCACATAAGAAATTAAAGAAGGAATTTCATGAATTGAAATTAAAATATAAAAGTGCATTAGATGAAGAGGTCATTTTAAGAAATAAAATTAGCAATCTTGAAATTAAAGTGTCTAAATCTAATGTAAATGAAAATCCTATTGAATGTTTGTCTTGTAAGAGTCATATGTTTGACATTGATATAATTGAAAACTTGCTTGCAAAAGCAACCAAATCTACCTCACATGCTCAAAATAATTTTAAGAAGAGCAACTTTAAAAACAAGAGCATGCATTAACATAGGAAAACTAAAGCAAAAAGAACTCGTAGAGTTTGGGTTGAAAAATGCACCTTTGTGAAAAATAAAATGCCTAATGTTTGTTGCTTTTATTGCATGAAGCATAGTCATACATCAAACAAATGCAACATTAAACATTTTGGAATGCCTAATGGAAATATTAAAAAAGATGTGCTTCGTTTCTCATACTAAGAGGGGGGTGAATTGGTGATGTATAAAAATGATTGCTTTTGAAATCTTTTTCGCAAAATTGTAAGTCTTTAAACTTTTCTTGAATCACAAGTAAAAATGTATGCAACATAACAGTATGTGTATTCGAATACAGATAATATTCAATCGATTAAATGTAGAGAGATAGGGAGAAGAAAATTCAAACTCTGATTTTTATACTGGTTTGGCCACTGCCTACATCAAATGTCCTTCCACTCAACCTGAGATTGGAAGCCAATGCACTATAGAGATCTGAGTTTTTATAACAAGGGCTTTACAACGACCACATTGTCAAAATGTAAATCATCTCTCTAACTCACTAATCCAATATAGGCAATTACAAACAGACTAGCAGCAAGAACAATCCTCTCTTGCAGTCAACCCTTTGAGATCGCCCTCAAAGTCAAGAACCACATTCTTCTTCCTGTATACACCATAGGGAAACAACAACACTAAGCGTTTGCAAGAGCTCCTAATTCAGCAGTGTGCACCTCTGTTGTGCAGAACGATAAACTTTACAAATCAATCAATCTTGCTCGTCAAGAAATCTTCAAGACTTGTACACCATGACAATTCTTGTTTCTTGGAGCATTTCTCTCTTTTTGTAAAATTTCAAAGCTTTAATCTTAAACTGATATGAAAGTGTTAATCACAATTGTCTTACAAAATTTCAAATCATGCGTCTATATATAGACTAAATCAAATCAGACGCATTTTAATCAATTATGCTATTAATATAATATAATTCATTTCACAGATATAACATATTAACATCACTCAAAGTCATTAATTGAATGCTCAATTAATGTAATCGATTTGCAATAAATGCTTGGTCAACATATTCAAAAATATGACCATTGTGACAGTTATGTCAAGCAATGAACCAATTTTCAAATCTTTAACAAACTCAAGTGAATACAAGATCCATGTAATCGATTAAGTTTTAACACTTAGCATATTTTTTGAAAACTTTTCTTCTCAAAATCCAACACAACACACTTGAAAAAGATTTGTGCAAACACATGAGTTTTAATTGATTAACCACTAACATAATCGATTTAAAACTTGTTGTTTTGTCACAGTTTAAAGCTTAAGCTGTCTGATGACCTTAATTGATTAACCCACCATTGTAATCAATTAATTCATGCAGATATGCTTGGTGCATGTGGTTTTTCCATTTCAAAACTCATATTATGCATGCACAAATATAATCATATTCCAAACAGAGTAGTATGCAATAATCAACATAATATATTCACAGTTATGCTAGTACAAATCTCATAGTAATCATATAAGCATATAACACATATAACTATGCTAGTACAAATCTCACAGTAGTATGCAATAATCATATATACATGTGTTTTTATTAACTATGTGTTTTCATCATCAAAACCAAATATCACAGAGATTGTGGGTTCAATTAATCCTGTACTCCCCTATCAACAATCTCAACAGGAAAGTATGCATGGGTTAAAGTTGTTAAATGATGTTTATTTGGTTTTACTAACCCCAAGGACCCATAATGAGATTGGAGACCTAAAATTCTTGCTCAACTTGTTTTATAGGAACCTTCTAAGTCAAAGAAGTCATTGTGGTATCTTGACAGTGGTTGTTCAAGACACATGACTAGTGATAAGAAGAGGTTCATCTCCTTTGAGAAGAAGAAGCAAGGATTTGTAATATATGAGGATAACAACAAAGGAAGAATTATTGGAACTGGAGACATTGGAGGAGGACACACTTTGACCATAAAAGACGTGCTATATGTTGAAGGTCTCAAGAACAACCTACTAAGTATAAGTCAATTATGTGACAAAGGTCTCAAGGTAACATTTGAAAGTGATAAATGCACTATGTATTTTAAGAATTCTTCTGATATTGCTTTGCAAGGTGTTAGGCATAATAACATTTATTTGATTGACATTGAAAGTGCATCTAGTCATAGCATATCATGTTTAGTTGCAAAAGAGGAAAATCCCTGGCTATGGCATAAAAGGGCTGCACACATTCATATGCAACATTTGAACAAATTGATTTCTAAAGACCTTGTGATTGGTTTGCCCGAGCTAAAATTTGAGAAAGATAAACTTTGTGCTGCATGTCAAAAGGGAAAACAAACCAAAACTTCTTTTTCATCCAAAAGTATGATTTCAACATCAAAGCCTTTATAACTTTTGCATATAGACTTGTTTGGTCCGTCTATAATTAAGAGTTTTGGTAGAAACTACAATGCACTTGTAATTGTTGATGATTATACTAGGTTTACTTGGACATCCTTTTTTACTTTGAAAAGTGAAACTTTTAAAGTATTCAAAACTTTTGTAAAACATGTTCAAAATGAAAAGGATTTGAAAATCAAAACATTGAGAAATGATCATGATGGTGAGTTTCAAAATGAGTCTTTTGAAAAGTTTTGTGATGAACATGGCATAACTCATAATGTTTCTGCACCTAGAACTCCCCAACAAAATGAGGTTGTTGAAAGGAAAAATAGATCTTTAGAAGAGTTAGCTAGAACTTTATTGAATGAATCTAATGTGCCAAAATATTTTTGGGCTGATGTAGTTAGTACTGCTTGTTATGTATTGAACAGGATGCTTATTAGGCCTATTCTTAAGTTAACTCCTTATGAACTATTTAAAGGAAGGAAACCAAATGTATCACATTTAAGAATACTTGGATGTAAATGCTTTGTGTTGAATAATGGGAAAGATAACTTAGCCAAATCTGATGAAGCAATTTTCTTAGGTTATTCATTAACTAGCAAAGCATATAGAGTGTTTAATAGAAGAACTTTGATCATTGAAGAGTCCATGCATGTTGTCTTTGATGAATTGTGGACCTTAAGGTGAACCCTCTTGAGTCAAATAAACCTATTGCAGGTGATGAGGATTATTTAAGGGAAGCTCTTGAAGAAATGTACTTAAATGAAAATAATCATATTTAAACTCCAATTAGACATCAAGAAGTTGATCCTAAGAGCTACCAACAACCTTGTGACCTTTCCTTGGACAACATCATTGGAGATATATCAAAAAGGGTAACCACTAGACACAACTTAAATAAATTTTGTCTAACTGTAGCTTTTGTGTCTCAAATAGAATCCAAAAACATAAAAGAAGCTCTTCAAGATGACAAATGGTGCGTTGTTATGCAAGAAGAACTAAACCAATTTGAAAGGAATAATGTTTGGGAACTTATTCCAAGAAAAGAGGACTATCAAGTGATTGATACAAAGTGGGTGTTTAGAAACAATCTGGATGAAGATGGACACATCACCAAAAACAAGTGTTTTGATTCACTTATAGTTACTTTTAGATAAATGTAACGTTATATATATATATATATATCTTTTTTTCGTGTTAAGTGCTTCTTTCGTATTGAATATGGGATGATTTTCTTTAGTAGTTTAAACTATCTAATTGGAATCTTACAAAAAATCTTTTAAAAAAATATACTTAGTAAAAATTATAGAAAATTTTGAAACAATGGCTTAAGAATGGATTTAGAGGGATAATTTTAGATTTTTCGCCTTACTTTTTAAATATATTTTAGATTATTCAATTATATATAATTAAAATCAATTAGTGAGTCGATAATAAATTTTTGTTATTGTTGTTTATCTTATTAGTATAAATTTTTGTTATTGTTGTTTAATTATTTTTTTTAATTTTTAATATGAAGACATAATAAGTCACACATAACAAAATAATTTTTTCTTAAACGTAACTATTCTAATAAGTATATTTTTGAATGATAAATTGAAACACAGGCAAACTCTAAACACAGGTTTGAGTAAAGTGGTAAAACTTTTTCGCAATTACGTCTTAGATGTTATTGCAGAGGTTAAACAGTCTGCAAGTAGTGTTAAACACTTGAAGTTTTTTAGAAGCGTTTTGAAAGCCTTTTAAAAGAAAAGAAAGATAAGACAAATTTTTATATTGGTTCACTCCAAAATGAGTAAAGCTCAGTTCTTTAAGCACTCTTATGGAGTTGTACTAATCTTTCAAAGATTACAAACGAGTTTGACTACTCTTGATTTTACAAACGAACTTAATTCGTTAGATGAGTTTCACCACTCCTAGTATAAACACTAGTCTAACTGACTAGATATTTTAACTCCAATAAGTTAAACTAACAAGTGTTTTGATTCACTTATGAATCTACAAAACAACAAGGTGTTTTTGAAATATAAGAACACATGTTTAGTCTCTTTGAGAGGATATAAATTCACTACAAAGAATATATGAAAACTTGTAAAAATAAAATTTTCTTTTTCAAAGAGAAAGTCTAAACGACATAAGCTTGAGAGAGAAAAGAATAGCGTAAGTGTGAGAAATAATATTTCTTGTTCTTTTTCTTTTATTCATGCTCTTTATATAGAGTTCTTCGAAAAAGATTTGTTACTCAAAATATTGACTTTTGCATAGGGATGTGGTTTTTAGTACGAGGTAAAATGCTATGTTGTGTCTTGCAAAGACAATTGTGTTTCTTCTAAGAAAGAGACAGATAGAAGGCATAAAGGAAACACTCCCAAAATATCTTCTTATCTCTTAGCATTCTTTTGATTCGATGCAAAACTTTTGAATAAAGCTTTGTAATGATTTGATTTGCATAGAAAAAGAGAGTAGTACAACACAACAAACAATAAAGTATTATTTCGGACATGCGTTAAAAGCATACGTTATTCCATGAAATGCTTTTGTTAAACTTCAAAATAATGTTTGCTTAAAAATTCTATTAACATAAATAAACATACAATTCATATTATTTAAATTCATTTTAATTTTAATAAAAAATGTTGAATATATATATAACACGATCTAGGAGGATTAGAAGTTGGGAAAAATACTCTCATTTGGTCAATTTGGTGTAGGTTGCATAATTCTACAGTTTGGTGTTGTAGAATTTTGTAGACTCGCTGAGCAAGTGGAGTCGCTCAACGAGTGGCTATAGGTCTGGGCCACTATCTCAAGTCTCGACTAGCAAATTGGGTCATTGAGCAAGTGAGTTGGGGGTCTGGGCCACTGTCTCTGCTTTCGCACAACGAGCTGGATCGTTAAGCGAGTGTGCGAGAGTTTGGGGTTTGGGATCACTGTGAGTTTTATTCGCACAACGAGCTAGGTCGCTGAGCGAGCAGTTGGGGTCTGGAATTAATGTGGTTTTATTCGCACAACGAGCGGGATCGCTGAGCGAAGGGTTTGGGGTTTGGGAACACTGTTTGTGTATTCGCACAGCGAGACAGGTCGCTGACTGAGAGAATCTTGTGGTCGCTCAGCGAGAGTAGTCGCTGAGCGACTGGTCCAAGTTACTTTTACTCTTTCTTTATTTGTTCTTGATTGATTTTAGTTATGCTTTGTTTCCTTATGGATGATGTATAATTATGTATGAGAGTATATGATTATCATAGTTAGGTATTGAGATTCAAAGTGAAAGTATGTGGTTTCAAAGTATGGTTTCAAAGTTATGTAAGTAAGTTCCAAAGTAGAATCTCTTGGAGCGATTCAAGCATGTTTAGAATGAATTCAGGGAGCTCAGTCTTGGGGGTTATCCTGAACTCCAATGGTGTTTCATTCTCAAGTAGAGAGGATTGACACATGTGGTGAGGAGTTGCAGAAGGTCTTAATGTTGGGGGCTTCTAGTATGCTCCAAGGTGTGGAACAGACTAACCTTGTGAGTGTGGTAAGGTGAAACCCGTTGGCAATGACTTTGCAAAGCAATAGAGGCCACCACAAGTGTACAACCCACCATAGCTCGACAATCATTCTTAGTCCGGACAATCAAGTCTAAGTCATAACATGTTTAGGATGTTTGAATTTAGTTATGCTCTATGCATGATTTATTGTGTTTAGTTTATTATATCCATGTATGAATCTTTGTGTATCTAGCTTACGCTTGTATGTGTACTTGTATTATTATGTGGCTATTTTCTTTGGTTGACTATGATCATCCGGTGGGTGTGAGTAGAGGGAGATGAGATTTCAGTGGAGCAGGCTCTTGATAGAGGAGATGTTGTTGTTTAGTTAGCTTTAGACTAGTTTTGTGTATGGCTTTTGTTTAGCTGTTTGTATATAAAGTTTAAAAATTATAGTTGTTTTTGGATAACTGTAAGTTTATACTTTATACTTTGGTCTATAACTGTTCTATCATACTAATTATGTGATGACTATGATATGGTAAAACACTATATTTTAGTATGTTACATTAATAGTATAAGAGCAGTTCTTTCCTTAGGATTCCTGTAGGTTATGAGTGTGCTATGCTTGTGTTGTGTACTCATAGTTATGTTTAATGACTATCCTTATTTCTTTGAGTTAGACTGATCACTTTTCTCTCTATGTAAGCAGAAGATGACACCTAGGCCTCCTCCTCCCCACCCATAAGTCCTGATGCACCAGATATGATGTGTATGATGGAAGTTGTGTTGGATGCAATGCAGCGGTATAATGCTACATTGGTGCAACACAACATTGTGGCCTTGCAACAGTTGGAAGCTCCTAGGGTGTCAGTTGAGACATCCCAGAGGCAGTATGTGGAACTGAAGATCAATGGCAGGGCTACAGCAGGGTTGTCCTCTTCTTCTTCCACTCATCCTCAAGAGTGGACTCTTTAGAGTTTTCTGCAACACTATCCTGCTAAGTTTAATGGCAAGTGTAGTCCAAATGAATTCGATCAGTGGTTTTGCGATATGGAGCGGATCTACAGTGCTAAGAGGTGGTCAAATGAGAATAAGTTAGCCTTCATAGAGTACTTGTTATATGGGGAGGCTAACCATTGGTGGAGTAGTATAAGATCTTTGTTGGACAGTAGTGGTACTCAAATTTCCCAGATAGTGTGTGTTTTGCCAAGGAGGTGGAGTTTCTCTATTTGGTGCAAGGGAATATGTCTGTATCTGAATATGCGGACAAGTTTAAAGCACTTGATTCATTTTCACACTTTAGTTATGGATGAGGAGTGACAATGAAGAAAATTTGAGAATGGTTTGAGGGGTGATGTGAAGTTGTTAATGGCTGGTCTTTGTATTAAGGAGTTTCCGATGTTGTTGGTGGTTGGTCTTTGTATGAAGGAGTTTCCGGTCTTTGTATTAAGGAATCTCTTGGTGAGATTCAAGTATGTTTAGAATGAATTTCTATGTGATTCGAACTAGTATAAAAATTATCTGTGCAATTTTCTCTTTTCCTTACTCTTTAAATTTGTTTAAATTATTTTAAGGAATTTTTATATTAACGAGAAAATTATTCAAAAAATGAATACCGATAAGAAACCAATTCACCTCGCTCTTGGTTTGTTGAACGCGTTAACCATTTCGCGCACTACTATGACAATTTTTTTATTAGACGCAAACTTTTTATGTTGGACCTGGTTAGTGCAATGGAAATTTATCCAACATATGATGCATCTCAATGTCAACTATTTATATATCCAAACCATATAAAATTCAATCTTACCTCTTAGGTGTGATACCACGAACATAACACTATAAAAGTGTTGACCAACATCACAACAACACAACATCACCATCTCAACATATTTTTGCTTAAATGCCCTTCTCTCACTTGATAGACCTCATTATCATACACAAGATAAAATCCATTCTACTTGAGTTATCACCTATCGATTGTGTGAAAATGCAACTAGAAGAAATAACTTCATTGGTCTCTCCTTGCTCCACTAAGCAACTTGTCACTTGAGCATTACAACTAACCTTGAATTACATCCACTTAATAGAAAAAAATTTAAAAAGATTTAGAGTTCTTCCATTTCCTTTTAACATTTGAATTGCCTCCACAACAAGAGTACCTAAGTCAAGTTGAGTCGACTCGAGTCCAAAATCAAGTTAAGTTGGCCTAAGGTGTAGATTGACGAGTGTTTGCTTGTACTGAAGGTCCAAATAAGTCAGTTTAGGTCTTACTGATGAGTCAATATTTTCTTAACTTCACTTATATTTTTGTACTACATTTGATTAGGGAATTATGCTTAATTATCCAATATTTCCTCAGTTTTTATATTTGGGCTTTATATTACCAATAATTCTTATTTTAATTAATTTGAATTATCTGAGGCTAATTATTTCCATTATTAATTGTAGGGAATTATTTGTAATATTATTTTGGGACTTCAAGGGGGCAAAAAACATCAACAACCACTCTCGACATAGGCGTTTTAGATTTAATTAAATTATAATTTCGTTTTTAGGGCATTTTTGGACAAAATTAGTGTTTGGGCTATTTTTGGGAAAATTGGAAAAGGCCCACTTTTAGGGGCTGACCTAGTGATGTGTGCAAAGGGGGGCAGACCCTAACTCTCTCTTTTACGTTTTCTTGTTCTTATGGAATAGTAGAACAACTCCTCCTAAGAGGCTTCTTTGGTACACTTTAAGTTTTGCAATTTAATGGAATTTTGTTTTGGATTTCAATTTCCTTTCTCTTTTCTTGTTTAAATTTTGTTCCAGCTTTTACCTTTGGTAGCCCTTTTCATTCTCTATTTGAAGCTTCCATTTTCGTGCTTCCATTTTCGTTCTTGCATTTTTGTTCTTCCATTTTTTTCCAACACAATGTATTTTCGTTTCTGGCCAGATTGCCTTGCTGCGTTAATGTTTTAATTTGTTTTTCGTTTTAGGGTTCTCGTTTCTAGGTTGTGTTTTTGCTATTGGGTTCGTTTTTGAATGTTTCAATTCGGTTTTGAATTTGTTTGGGTTTCATTTTCACTGTGTGAATTTCGTTTGTGCATTGAAGTTCATTTTTGAGGTGTTGTTCGTTTTCCAATACAATTTAGTGCATTCTGTTT
Source organism: Vigna umbellata (assembly GCF_029865625.1). NCBI lineage: Eukaryota > Viridiplantae > Streptophyta > Magnoliopsida > Fabales > Fabaceae > Vigna > Vigna umbellata. The sequence goes on from NC_142171.1 coordinate 36,971,409, forward strand.
GAGTTTTCTTATGCTTTTTTCTGTTTTGAGTTCGCGTTAATGGAAATTTAATCAGTTTGGTTTGGTAGCGATGCTGCAGCGTTTTCCTTGATATTTCTAGGTATTAAATGTAAATCTGCTGCACTTTACCTTGCATTTCATTGAATCTGTTGTGCATTGGAGAATAGAAGACACTTAGTGGTCTAATATGGGTTAATTATCGTTTAGTTAACTAATCTGTACAATGTAGGATTGATTGAATGTGTGCAATTTGTTTGCTTAATTCGATTTTAGGAAAACCCAATTAATCTTCTCTTAGTTGATTGATTAGTGCTGGAATAGAGTGCGAGTAGTGATTAATTGATTGTTAATTGAGGATTGAAAGTGTTGTAACTGAGCTAATGACCAAGTTGTCTTTGAATTGGGTGAATTTCGTGTTTTGGTTTGTTAATTCTAGTCACAAAATTGTCCACAAACCCCCCACCAAGTGTTTGATCTAATGAGTAAACTAATATTTCGTCCTTGAGAGACGACCTAGGAGTCATTTCTTAGCCTATACTACACTTAATTGCATATAAATTTGATTCGGGTACGTCCTCTATCAAATTTGGCGCCTGTGGATTTTTCTACAAGGGGATTTTTGCCCCTGTGGATTTTTCTTGCCCCAACCCACGTGGGTTAGGCCAAACCATGTAAGGGGGGCCAAATTGACGGGTCTATCAATAAGAGTAGCTAGATTTCTCTTACGTTGAAATTGGATGTAATGACTTCACTATGATGTAAAATTCTTGTGCAATATATCGTTGGTCGTTCATATGCTCTTTCTTGAATTTATTTTCATTATATGGAAATATAATGTTATTTGAATGTCTCTGCTTACTAGAAAGTAACTTTGAACATGGACATAGATAGAGCATCTAAGTGATTTGGGATCTAGGGATAGACTCAATAACTTAGTCATTCTTAGCATCTGATTTAATGCAAATTGTATATTAAATTGACTAAGAGATTAACACTTTGATATACGAATTTAGAACTAGTTGCTAAGGAATTAGGACTCGTATGTCTTGATGTGAATGCTTGAATGAAATAATGATATGTTGTGCAAGGTTTTATTTTCATGTGATTCATGAAACCAGTAAATGAGTGCAATTAGATAACGTAACTCAATTCCCTTGGGAGAACAATACTTTGTATTTACTTTTACCAATTGAAACGATTTGGTATACTTGACAAAATGTTATCAAGTTTTTGGCGTCGTTGTCGCGGATCAAACCCGGGTCGTCCGCGTGCATTCGAAAATACTTAGCATTATACTATTGCATAACATTTATATAAAAATTAAATTTTGTTACTATTTGAAGAGTGACAATATTGTTTAATTTTAAAAATATTATGACTGAATTGAGATAAAATAAAAATATAAAGACCAAATTAAAACTAAACAATGACATTAGGCATGAGAGTAATATGTGACACTGACATAGTGACATCACATTATCTCTGTCATATGACATGATGTTACTTTAACATGTGACAAATTTTTATTTTTTAAAAAATTGAAAAAAAAATAAGTAACATGTGACTCCTCTTTAATAATGTTAGTACATTATTAACGAAAAAACTAATTGAATCAATTTTTTCATATTAAGGACCAAATCGGAACCAATAAAAATACAGGACCGATTACAATTTTTTCTACAAAAATGGAAACCAATGGAATCATTTAACCCTATATCTATTACATGAGCTTTGCAAGAATCCTTACTCTATCAATATTTATTCTAATAGTAGAGTGCCTTAAATATTAAGAACTAACTATATAATCTAAGACCTTTTAAGAAAGTTCTTAAACCATTTTGCAGAGAGTTTTTCATATCGTTTTAAGCCATTCTTATAATCCACAAAGTGAATTCCAAAGCGTACTGCATAACCATCATTCCATTCGAAGTTGTCCAACAATGACCATGCAAAATATCCTTTTATGTTTACGCCATCCCTAGTAAAGTCAATAAAATAAATAAATTAAATTTGCAAATAAAATAATTTTTGAGCAATAAAGAAATCATTAATTACCTAATTGCCGAATTTATATAATAGAGATGGTGATAATAGTAGTGAACTCTATGTTTATCGTAAAGGGATTTCCTTAACGATACTGTCGGTTCGTCCAATTCACTTACACCTTCAAGTTAAAAGCAATATACGTTAAAAGTGATAGAAGAAAGATTACTTATAAACATGCAAAAAGTTATATTAAGGCTACATATTTTAAATAATTTTGTCTAAATAATTACTTAATGAGATATTTCAAAGATAATAAAATGATGATTTGATTTAATTACCATTTTCAGTTATGTAAATCAAAGGAATGTTGTACTTTTCTTTTGTATAGAGCAACAATTCTCTAATTCCTTTAGGATAAACGTATAACCAACTAGAACCGCTCTGCAAATATAAATATGAAGTTATACAAAACCAAATAAACCAATAATAATATGAACATAAAATTTCAAGTGATTGCATACATACCGATGGACCTATTGGAACGCCATTACGAATAGCTAGCCCACAAAACAAAAAACAAAATGTGATATTATGAAATTATAAGATATGTTATTTAAATAAGTGATAGTTAAAGTTCTACTTACATGAAAGATTGGCCTTGCAATCTGTTTCATAATTAGGTTTGGTTTTGGGTGCATCGGCAGCATAGTAAGTGGTGTAATAGTTTAATCCAAGAAAATCAAATGAACCAACAAGAAGTTTTGCTTCTTCTTTAGTGAATTCTGGTAATCTTTTACCAACTAAGGAACGCATGCTCTCTGGATACTTTCCTGATGTCAATGGTTCCATGTACCTATAATTATTATTACAAAATATCAAAATTTCAGACTTTTCTTTGTTGAATAACTCCAAATTATTCACATACCTACTACCAAAATAATATAATATAGTACAAATCCAAAACTTACAATATTTTACTCTTGAAAATAGAAGAACAATATAACACGTAATAACAACTTTAATTAGTGTGACTCTACATAACTCAAGATATTCCACATCAATTATAGTTATAAGATAAATTTATAATATATAAATGAGTACAATCTTATATGATTGTATAAGTTTAAAATTCACTTCTTAATATAATATCATAACTATAATTTAAAGTCTATCATAACGAGATTTTTTGTTTGTCCAGCCTATTGTACAACATTATCATACCAATAATTAATGGTTTGTCCCTAAACTCAATATATATATTTCTCAGTATGAAGGACATGTGTTGAAAGTTTCGAATAGACGGACAATAAGACCGTTCACAGTATATAAATAAGTATAAACATCATGTTATAAGTCGATTTTACAAGGTTGAGTTAATCTTAAATTTTATATTCTAACATAATTTTATTTTTAAGAGTGGTAATATTTAAATGGAGAGTGAAGTACTTACCATCCATACATAAAGTCAAGAGCTCGTTGAGCAGCTTCTTTATCTGATGTGGTATTTGAAAATGGTTCAAACCAATGAGACACATGTGTTATGCCTATCACTCCCCTTTGAGATTCCTAAGCAAAGTGTTCCAAATGTTAAGTACAAGAGTTGTACAAAAATAGTTTAACCCTTATAGCAATGCTGAAGTGTAGCTTTTGGTGAAGACTAAAAAACCTGATACTTTTTCTTGTACACTTGAACAGCTGCTGCATGAGAAAGTAGTTGATAATGTGAAATTACATAAGGTTCTGTTCCTGAATCACCACCAGTGCATTTTGGATTTAACCATTGGGAACATCGACCTGGTGCAAAGCTCCCAAGTGCATAACCACCCCTACTAAAAGACCATGGCTCGTTTAAAGTAATCCAATGTTTCACCTTATCTCCAAATTCTTCGAAACAAAGTTCCGCATAGTCTTGAAAATCATTTCTGAAAATCAGTGATGGATGAATTATATTCATGGTAGTTATAATGATAATAAATTAGTGTAAAGTTAACATCAAGGAAGTAACTATTTATGGAAATTAGATTACTAAGTTATCTTACATATCATTCGTATTTTTATTTTTAGTTATGACATAAAAGATAAATTTTGTAAAACTTACACAATGAGAGGACTTAAGAAACCACCGTAGTCTTCTTGTAAAGCTTGAGGAATATCCCAGTGAAAAAGTGTCACATATGGTTGTATACCTGAAATATTAATATTTAGCATATAACTATTGTCACTTACTTAAAAATCTATTATAAAATGTAAACTTTTTAATTAAGAAAAAAAAGAGAGTAAAGAATTAATGTTGACCGTTGAGTAACAAATGATCGATGAGGTTGTGGTAATAATTGATTCCTTCGTGATTTATACCTCCACTCAGCTTTCCTTCTATTTATGATTTATAAAGATTGAAATCATTAACATGAAAGGTACAAATACAATAATTACGAAAATAATTAATAATTGTTGATGAACTTTGATCTCACTTGGTAGGATTCTGGACCAAGAGATGGAGAATCTGTAAGCATCCAGATTCATATTCTTCATTATATGAATATCTCCCTGTTATATAAACAGAAAACAACACTAGAAAAATTATTAATTACTTTGAGGGAGAGTGATACTTGGTTTCATCATTGACTGAGAATTTGGACTTTACCTTATAGCGATGATACTGATCAACTGCTACGTCTCCATTACTTTTATCCTTTATTTTCTCTGAAAGTATTATACATGTATAATCAGGCTATTTTAAAACGTTACACTGAGCTCATAAAATTACTTTATAGATTGTTAGATTGCTAGAGATGAAAACATAAAAAATATTAAAATGTAAGTTTTAAATTTAACTGAATCTTATAAAATTAACTTTTTAAGATAAAATTTCAACTTACTTATATATTAAGAAATCTTCTTATGTTTAATGAATATGAAACTCCAACAAAATATACCTGGATATTTGTGGGTGAATACATCCCACATACTTAGTCCTCTTCCATCTTCTTTTGCAGCACCTTCGTACTACAGCATGAACACATAAAATTTTGTGAGTTTAGATTTAAATTTTAAAGGTTAACTTCTTGTTAGGAATGAATTATGAGCATTACTAACAAGTAAATTTTAACCCTAATTCAACTTTTTTGCATTAACATTGAGAGATATAAAGTTGGTTTGAAGAGTTTGAAAAAAGAGGGTGAAAACTCTTTTTATGAACAATATACTAACAACTTACATTTATTTATAAAAAAAAAATAACCTAATTCAACTTATAAATTTAGTTTAAATTTAATTCAATTTTATAAAATCGATTTACTTTTTGTATCAGCAGAATATCCATATGTGTATATATATATACACATAAGACACTTCTGTCAACTCAGGTACAATAATTCATGATTTTACATATGTAATGTTTTTGTATCAAAAGTCCATTAATGATAGTGAAATTTGCATATACTTTATATGGTAAGGTGATATTTGTAAATATTGTAAATTTACTTTATTTATAGTTGATATAAGATTTGTCACAAGGTTTCTGCCAATAGGATAAATAATGTCATCTTTATTTACTTTGTACAATGAATAGAATGATAAATACATCTATAACTATATGCTCTCTTTCTTCATTCAAATTTTTATAGTTATTTTTTAAAATAAGTGATAACAACACTGTGTGACGTTGGTTGCTAATTAAACTGCAAGAGATGTAGTTCCAAATCTGACTAGTTAATATTAGAAAAAAATTTCAATGTAATACAAAAATGAAACCGAAATATGTATACCTGGTATGCTGCTGATGCTGTTCCAAAAATGAAGCCTGTCGGAAAACTACTTCGATTGAGTGAAGAAACATCGACAATAGATGCAGGACCAGCGAAAGTAATTGATTGTGATGTGAGAGGAAGAGCGAAGAAGAGAAGGAGAATAAAGTGATTGCATGCCATGTTCATTGCTGAATCTTAGATTCTGCTTACTGAAGCTATGATGTGTAATATTCCATTTTATAGAGAGAAGAAGAACATAAAGTTATAGCTAAATATAGCTTTATAAGTAATTTAAAATGAAGCTCAGCCATATACTCAAACTGTACTGGTCAATACTACTAATTTAATCTACAAGATTTAGTGCAGTTTGGAATTATTCTGGATGAAAAATAAATCTATAAATCAAATCTAAAAAAAATTGTAACTCACCACTCAGTCAAAGTTAGGATTTTATTACTTTTTTTTATGTAATAAAATCTAAGAAGCTCATATACAACATCTATATTAGGAAAAGATCAATAGAAAGAGATGTATAGAAATAGTTTTATTAAATATTTTTGACAAAATTATTTAAGTTTATTCATATTTATATTTTACATTGAACTTTATTTAAAATTATTTTTAAATTTTAAGTTTATTTCTTTTAAATGTTATAAACTTATTTAAAATTATTTTAACAATTTACATTTAAATTTATAAAAAAATTTATTTTTAAATCAATTAAAACATTTGTATAGAAATGATTGAATTTTATACATTTTAAAAATGCTATGTTGTGTCTTGCAAAGACAATTGTGTTTCTTCTAAGAAAGAGACAGATAGAAGGCATAAAGGAAACACTCCCAAAATATCTTCTTATCTCTTAGCATTCTTTTGATTCGATGCAGAACTTTTGAATAAAGCTTTGTAATGATTTGATTTGCATAGAAAAAGAGAGTAGTACAACACAACAAACAATAAAGTATTATTTCAGTCATGCGTTAAAAGCATACGTTATTCCATGAAATGCTTTTGTTAAACTTCAAAAATAATGTTTGCTTAAAAATTCTCTTAACATAAATAAACATACAATTCATATTATTTAAATTCATTTTAATTTTAATAAAAAAATATTGAATATATATATAACACGATCTAGGAGGATTAGAAGTTGGGAAAAATACTCTCATTTGGTCAATTTGGTGCAGGTTGCATAATTCTACAGTTTGGTGTTGTAGAATTTTGTAGACTCGCTGAGCAAATGGAGTCGCTCAACGAGTGGCTATAGGTCTGGGCCACTATCTCAAGTCTCGACTAGCAAATTGGGTCATTGAGCAAGTGAGTTGGGGGTTTGGGCCATTGTCTCTGCTTTCGCACAACGAGCTGGATCGTTAAGCGAGTGCGCGAGAGTTTGGGGTCTGGGATCACTGTGAGTTTTATTCGCACAACGAGCTAGGTCGCTGAGTGAGCAGTTGGGGTCTGGAACTAATGTGGTTTTATTCGCACAACGAGCGGGATCGCTGAGCGAAGGGTTTGGGGTTTGGGAACACTGTTTGTGTATTCGCACAGCGAGCCAGGTCGCTGACTGAGAGAATCTTGTAGTCGCTCAGCGAGAGTAGTCGCTGAGCGACTGGTCCAAGTTACTTTTACTCTTTCTTTATTTGTTCTTGATTGATTTCAGTTATGCTTTGTTTCCTTATGGATGATGTATAATTATGTATGAAAGTATATGATTATCATAGTTAGGTATTGAGATTCAAAGTGAAAGTATGTGGTTTCAAAGTATGGTTTCAAAGTTATGTAAGTAAGTTCCAAAGTGGAATCTCTTGGAGAGATTCAAGCATGTTTAGAATGAATTCAGGGAGCTCAGTCTTGGGGGTTATCCTGAACTCCAATGGTGTTTCATTCTCAAGTAGAGAGGATTGACACATGTGGTGAGGAGTTGCAGGAGGTCTTAATGTTGGGGGCTTCTAGTATGCTCCAAGGTGTGGAACAGGCTAACCTTGTGAGTGTGGTAGGGTGAAACACGTTGGCAATGACTTTGCAAAGCAATAGAGGCCACCACAAGTGTACAACCTACCATAGCTCGACAATCATTCTTAGTCCGGACAATCAAGTCTAAGTCATAACATGTTTAGGATGTTTGAATTTAGTTATGCTCTATGCATGATTTATTGTGTTTAGTTTATTATATCCATGTATGAATCTTTGTGTATCTAGCTTACGCTTGTATGTGTACTTGTATTATTATGTGGCTATTTTCTTTGGTTGACTATGATCATCCGGTCGGTGTGAGTAGAGGGAGATGAGATTTCAGTGGAGCAGGCTCTTGATAGAGGAGATGTTGTTGTTTAGTTAGCTTTAGACTAGTTTTGTGTATGGCTTTTGTTTAGCTGTTTGTATATAAAGTTTAAAAATTATAGTTGTTTTTGGATAACTGTAAGTTTATACTTTATACTTTGGTCTATAACTGTTCTATCATACTAATTATGTGATGACTATGATATGGTAAAACACTATATTTTAGTATGTTACATTAATAATATAAGAGCAGTTCTTTCCTTAGGATTCCTGTAGGTTATGAGTGTGCTATGCTTGTGTTGTGTACTCATAGTTATGTTTAATGACTATCCTTATTTCTTTGAGTTAGACTGATTACTTTTCTCTCTATGTAAGCAGAAGATGACACCTAGGCCTCCTCCTCCCCACCCATAAGTCCTGATGCACCAGATATGATGTGTATGATGGAAGTTGTGTTGGATGCAATGCAGAGGTATAATGCTACATTGGTGCAACACAACATTGTGGCCTTGCAACAGTTGGAAGCTCCTAGGGTGTCAGTTGAGACATCCCAGAGGCAGTATGTGGAACTGAAGATCAATGGCAGGGCTACAACAGGGTTGTCCTCTTCTTCTTCCACTCATCCTCAAGAGTGGACTCTTGAGAGTTTTCTGCAACACCATCCTGCTAAGTTTAATGACAAGTGTAGTCCAAATGAATTCGATCAGTGGTTTTGCGATATGGAGCGGATCTACAGTGCTAAGAGGTGGTCAAATGAGAATAAGTTAGCCTTCATAGAGTACTTGTTATATGGGGAGGCTAACCATTGGGGGAGCAATATAAGATCTTTGTTGGACAGTAGTGGTACTCAAATTTCCCAGATAGTGTGTGTTTTTCCAAGGAGGTGGAGTTTCTCTATTTGGTGTAGGGGAATATGTCTGTATCTGAATATGCGGACAAGTTTAAAGCACTTGATTCATTTTCACACTTTAGTTATGGATGAGGAGTGACAATGAAGAAAATTTGAGAATGGTTTGAGGGGTGATGTGAAGTTGTTAATGGCTGGTCTTTGTATTAAGGAGTTTCCGATGTTGTTGGTGGTTGGTCTTTGTATTAAGGAGTTTCCGGTCTTTGTATTAAGGAATCTCTTGGTGAGATTCAAGTATGTTTAGAATGAATCTATGTGATCCGAACTAGTATAAAAATTATCTGTGCAATTTTCTCTTTTCCTTACTCTTTAAATTTGTTTAAATTATTTTAAGGAATTTTTATATTAACGAGAAAATAATTCAAAAAATGAATACCGATAAGAAACCAATTCACCTCGCTCTTGGTTTGTTGAACGCGTTAACCATTTCGTGCACTACTATGACAATTTTTTTATTAGACGCAAACTTTTTATGTTGGACCTGGTTAGTGCAATGGAAATTTATCCAACATATGATGCATCTCAATGTCAACTATTTATATATCCAAACCATATAAAATTCAATCTTACCTCTTAGGTGTGATACCACGAACATAACACTATAAAAGTGTTGACCAACATCACAACAACACAACATCACCATCTCAACATATTTTTGCTTAAATGCCCTTCTCTCACTTGATAGACCTCATTATCATACACAAGATAAAATCCATTCTACTTGAGTTATCACCTATCGATTGTGTGAAAATGCAACTAGAAGAAATAACTTCATTGGTCTCTCCTTGCTCCACTAAGCAACTTGTCACTTGAGCATTACAACTAACCTTGAATTACATCCACTTAATAGAAAAAAATTTAAAAAGATTTAGAGTTCTTCCATTTCCTTTTAACATTTGAATTGCCTCCACAACAAGAGTACCTAAGTCAAGTTGAGTCGACTCGAGTCCAAAATCAAGTTAAGTTGGCCTAAGGTGTAGATTGACGAGTGTTTGCTTGTACTGAAGGTCCAAATAAGTCAGTTTAGGTCTTACTGATGAGTCAATATTTTCTTAACTTCACTTATATTTTTGTACTACATTTGATTAGGGAATTATGCTTAATTATCCAATATTTCCTCAGTTTTTATATTTGGGCTTTATATTACCAATAATTCTTATTTTAATTAATTTGAATTATCTGAGGCTAATTATTTCCATTATTAATTGTAGGGAATTTTTGTAATATTATTTTGGGACTTCAAGGGGGCAAAAAACATCAACAACCACTCTCGACATAGGCGTTTTAGATTTAATTAAATTATAATTTCGTTTTTAGGGCATTTTTGGACAAAATTAGTGTTTGGGCTATTTTTGGGAAAATTGGAAAAGGCCCACTTTTAGGGGCTGACCTAGTGATGTGTGCAAAGGGGGGTAGACCCTAACTTTCTCTTTTACGTTTTCTTGTTCTTATGGAATAGTAGAACAACTCCTCCTAAGAGGCTTCTTTGGTACACTTTAAGTTTTGCAATTTAATGGAATTTTGTTTTGGATTTCAATTTCCTTTCTCTTTTCTTGTTTAAATTTTGTTCCAGCTTTTACCTTTGGTAGCCCTTTTCATTCTCTATTTGAAGCTTCCATTTTCGTGCTTCCATTTTCGTTCTTGCATTTTTGTTCTTCCATTTTTTTTCCAACACAATGTATTTTCGTTTCTGGCCAGATTGCCTTGCTGCGTTAATGTTTTAATTTGTTTTTCGTTTTAGGGTTCTCGTTTCTAGGTTGTGTTTTTGCTATTGGGTTCGTTTTTGAATGTTTCAATTCGGTTTTGATTTTGTTTGGGTTTCATTTTCACTGTGTGAATTTCGTTTGTGCATTGAAGTTCATTTTTGAGGTGTTGTTCGTTTTCCAATACAGTTTAGTGCATTCTGTTTGAGTTTTCTTATGCTTTTTTCTGTTTTGATTTCGCGTTAATGGAAATTTAATCAGTTTGGTTTGGTAGCGATGCTGCAGCGTTTTCCTTGATATTTCTAGGTATTAAATGTAAATCTGCTGCACTTTACCTTGCATTTCATTGAATCTGTTGTGCATTGGAGAATAGAAGACACTTAGTGGTCTAATATGGGTTAATTATCATTTAGTTAACTCATCTGTACAATGTAGGATTGATTGAATGTGTGCAATTTGTTTGCTTAATTCGATTTTAGGAAAACCCAATTAATCTTCGCTTAGTTGATTGATTAGTGTTGGAATAGAGTGCGAGTAGTGATTAATTGATTGTTAATTGAGGATTGAAAGTGTTGTAACTGAGCTAATGACCAAGTTGTCTTTGAATTGGGTGAATTTCGTGTTTTGGTTTGTTAATTCTAGTCACAAAATTGTCCACAAACCCCCCACCAAGTGTTTGATCTAATGAGTAAACTAATATTTCGTCCTTGAGAGACGACCTAGGAGTCATTTCTTAGCCTATATTACACTTAATTGCATAAAAATTTCATATTAATAATTAATTCTTAAGATAAGGAGCTTAAGACGACCAAGACTCATACCTCCATCCCTGAGAAATACTGCTCTTGGGAATAATTCTACAAGAACATGAATTGTAAAGAACCTCCCGGCACTCATGCAATTCATACATCACACTATGAATGAGTTAAACAAAGCAAGCATTGATCACATAAGAATTACCCTAACAATTAATGAACGAAGCATATATTATTAAGAATCAATTCAAATACATGAGAGTTCACAAGGTTACATCATCCCCCAACAACAAATAGAAGTTAATTCACCATTGTCATGGTGAAACTAGATGTACAATGGAGAAGAATGAGATAGAAAAACCTTAAAAGTTGAAGATGGAGGCTCCCGCATCCAAATCCGCCTTCAGAGAGTGGAAGAATGTGTTGTTGCTCCTCCTCTTCCAATGATACAAAACCTAGGGCGTTTGGGTCCTTTAAATATAGCGGAATCAAAACAAAAACAAAGCCCAGGCCTATCTCGCTGGCGCTCAGCGCCCCACTTAGGGCGCTCGGGCGTGCTGCGATACTAAAACTGGCGCCTAGCTTCACTCGGAGTGCAAGCAGGCGTGGTTCTTCAGAAAAAGTGGCGCTCAGCATCCCAAAAAGGGTGCCTAGGCGGTGTGCGGTAGGCTTTGGCGTTGGGGATGCAAAAAGGGCGCTCAAGCTTCAGGCGTTCCTACTTTCTGGTGCTTTTTCATATCTTTTTGAGCTCCATCTCCTTGGCACTTCACCTCTGCTTCCATATATCTCATTTCCTGCCAAAACAAGGGAATTTAGTCATAAAATCATCAAGTTCAACCTTAACTCTCTTATTCACACAACTTAACAGAAAAACATGATTTCAAGCAAGTTTCTAAGTAGAAAAGGGTGCATTTAGTATCAAAATCACATCACAGATAACAGTATTTTTAACCGTTATCACAACCCCAAACTTAGAACTTTGCGTGTCCTCAAGCAAAACAAAATGTAACTCAGCTTTTCTCAACAATTACTACAATGGCTCAGCATATTTAAAAACTTTTTCTTCCAGGACAAGTAATCACTTTAATCAGCTTATCATAAAGATGTCAGTCAAGATGTACAAATGCCTTAATTCAATCAAACTCAATGTGATGCTCATGTACTTCAACAAATGTTATCCTTAAGAATGATCAATCAACCAAGCAAAGATGAAACCATGAATTCAAAGAACTACTCCTTACCAAGGAAAGTGTTTCACTCAAGCACTCAAAAGTGTATCACTCAAGCACTCAAAAGTGTATCACTCAAACTCAAAAGTGTATAGTGAGGTGTTGGTGTCTCTTTCACCCTACTATCACAATGTCACACAAATTAACTTTTCCTTTCCTTTAACCACAATCAATCATACTCACAAGCAAGTTTTCATCACAAGGTCTTTTCTCGACTTGTAGCTTAGTTGGGCTAAGAAGAAATTTGGTTTTTCTGGACAACAAAATCCTTGAGTTAAGAGAGACATCTATGATTTCATCATTCAAACACAACCTCTCTTTCCCAGAACCATCTTCACTTATTCCCAACTTTCCCTTGCATTGAGTTTTTCTTTTCTTTCTTTTCATTTTTCCTTTCTTTTGCTTTTGCTTTTCATTTGCTCACTGCTTAGCTCAATGCTTTTTCTTTTGATCTCTTTTCTCAAATTTCCCAACAACCCCAAACTTGAACCTTCATCAATACCCTACAAATGTTCTCAACTTAACTCAAGGCAAAGATTTTGAAACAGGGTTTTCAAAACATGCTTAAGGCTTAAAGTTCAAAGGTTAGAACAAATTGTTCTCTTTTTATTGGGTTAAAATCATGTGTAGGCTAAAAAGGGATAACAAAAGATGGCCTTGATCATATGAAACCTGCAAGCAAGTAGTTCAATCATAGAAAATTTGGGCAAAATCATTCCTACTTTCTGGTGCTTTTTCAGATCTTTTTGAGCTCTATCTCCTTGGCACTTCATCTTTGCTTCCATATTATCTCATTTCCTGCCAAAACAAGGGAATTTAGTCATAAAATCATCAAGTTCAACCTTAACTCTCTTATTCACACAACTTAACAGAAAAACATGATTTCAAGCAAGTTTCTAAGTAGAAAAGGGTGCATTTAGTATCAAAATCATATCACAGAGAACAATATTTTCAACCGTTATCAGCGATGTTGATTTTGTTTTGTGAATAATGTGTGACTAAGGGAAATCCTAGGGCCTTTGGTCCTGAAATTGATATGACTTTTATAGGTTAGCTAGGCATACTAGGAATTTATCTTTAGAGTCAATCCCACCATTTGAATCCATACTATTAGAGTCTCAATAGTCTACTTCTACATCCACTGTTCCATACTTTGTATATACTGCATCTGTTGCATCTTGTTGATAGAAGAATCAATGTGATAGCTGAACCCAATCCCTGTTAAGTTGTTTTTTTGTTAAAATAGAATGACTCAATTTCTTACACCAAGAGGGGGGGTGGTGAATTGGTGAAATGTAAAAATAAAATCTTTGAAAATATTTTTCACAAAAATGACGCCTTAATACTTTTCTTGAATAGCAAGGTAAAAGATTTTCAATGCAGCGAAAATTTAATCGAATGAATGCATAACATAATCGATTGAATAAAGAGAGTAGGGATGAGAAAATTCAAACACTATGTTTTTATACTGGTTCGGCCAAGCCTACATTCAGTGTCCTTCCAACCATAGGAAGCTAATGCACTATAATGATCAAGGTTTTTACAACAAGGCTTTTATAGCGACCTCACGTAAAAAATATAAAACACCTCTCTAACCCTCTAATCAAAATATAGGTAGTATACAACAAGACCAGTAAACAGAATCCCCTCTTCTGTTGTCTAAACCCTTTGAGACACTCTCAAAGTCAAGAACGTCGCATGCTCTTCTTCATGCAATCACAACAGGGAACTTCAAACCAATCTTCAAAAGATTGTAACCTTTGATCTCTCAATGACACCCAAATGTGAAAGTTGATCAGCCTTTGAAAAACACAACAATCTTGCTCTTCAAGAAATCACAAAAGTTGATCACCACGGTCACTCTTGTTTCTTGGAGATTTTCTTTACTTTCTGTAAGATCACAACTTTCTGCAAAAGATATGAAAATGTTAGAATCACAAAATTTCTTACAGAAATCAAATATGCGTCAATTTATAGAATAACTCATCTTAGACGCATTTTAATCGGGTTAGCTATTAATGCATTCAAATAAAACAATTATGTTATAACAGTTAACATCAATCACGACAATTAATTGAATGCACAATTAATGCGGTCGACTAACATTCAATGCTTGGTCAACATAATAAAAATATGATCGTTTGACACTTATGTCAAGCATTAACATTATTTCAAAACAATAACTAACTTAATCGAATAAATCATGCATGCAATCGATTATGCAACAGTGTTAACCATAGTTTTGAAAAAATTTCTCTTTGAAAACTCTTACAGCACACTTGAAAATTGTTTGTGCAAAGACGCAAGTTTTAATCAATTCACCCTATAATGAAGTCGACTTAAAACTGTTGTTTTGCCACACATTTAAAGTTTAACATAAGTGCTTGTGGTTTTCCTTTTCAACATCATATGTCATGCATTTACATATAAAAAACACAAGTATAACACAATGATATGTAATGAACAACACAAACATGCTCTCATATATGCTTGAATAGATTTAACACAGTGATCAAAAGCATATACCATGTAAATATGGAACATGTAACACAAAATGTACATGTGTTATTAATTATGTGTTGTCATCATCAATAACTCAGATATTACTGAGATTGTGGGTTAAGCTAAACCTTTGCTCCCCCTATCAACAATCTCAACATTTTTTATGATGACAACACATTAATAGCAACAACACATGAATAATGAAATGTCATAACAAAAAAGTGTTTATATGTTGTGTTATACATATATGAGTTTGTACATGCTTATTGTGATAAATGCATATACTGTGACAAATGCATATGTTGGACATACTATGTAGTTTATGCATACTATTGTGATTATGATGAGATTATATCTGTGTATGCACATTGTATGTTTATGTGTATTGAAAACCACAAGCACAAAAGTATATCTACATGACATAATCGATTACAGTGTTATAGTAATCAATTAAGGTCATAAGATAACTTATGTTTTGAACTGTGGGAAAACAACTAGTTTGAATCAATTACATTAGTTATTGCATCGATTAAAACTCATGTGTTTGCAAATATCATTTTCAAATGTGCTGTGATAAGTTTTTGAGAAGAAAAAGTTTTCAAAGTTCTTTTAAGTGTTAAGATTAATCATTACATGTGTTGTGTATTCAATTAAGTCTGTTAAGTTTTGAAAATTGTTTTTAGCTTAGTCAAAATGCTTTAACGGTCATATTTTTAAATATGTTTGACTAACATTAAATGCAAATCGATTACATTAATTGCGGATTCAATTAAGAACTGAGTTTGTTGTAATCCTATTACATTTGTTTAATGTAAACAATTACATAAGTATAATAATCAAATATTTTACGTTAGAACTGATAAACACTATATATTAACGCATTGCTTGATTTTCTGTAACAACTGTTGATCAATCTAAAATTGTCACATCTGATATTCTTTGTGGGAAAAGTGTTACAGGTTGAACACATGCTCCAAGAATCAAGAATGCAAAGTACTTGAAGAATCTTGAGGAATTCTTGAGAGACAATTGACTGAAGTATATTGGCTAATCATTTTAGCACGACTGAAGGTGCATCTTGTTCGATCAGGAGAAGATTTGGCAATCTTTGATTTGCTGTTTCCCTGGACGTGTGCGTCAGGAAGAAGAGTGAGGAGCTCTTGACTTTGAGAGGGGATTCTCAAAGGGTTTCTACAACAGGGACAAGGGGTTCTATGTTTGTAGGTGTATTCTGTTCTATATTTGATTGAGAGTTTGTAAGGTGTTTACATTTGAGTGTGTTCTGTAAAGCCTTGGTTGTAATACTCTGATCATTATAGTGAAATACTCTCCAATCTAAGGTTGATTGGGAGAGTGACTGTATGTAGGCATTGAGGCCGAACCAGGATAAAAATTGTGTTTGATCTTCTCTCTTTATCTCTTTACATTTCCAGTTTCATTGCAGACATATTTTCCTACTACACAAGAAAGATTTCAAGATCATTCTATTTGGCGAAAAAGATCTAAAAAATGCACGTTTTTATAAAACAACAATTCAACCCCCGTCTTGATGTTGAGAAACAAGGTTCATTAATTCTAACACATTTGATTCTGATTCTGTTATTTTTCATAATGAGAACAATATGGAACAACCTCCACCTCGCGAGAGGACTCTTAGGGAAATGGCTGCACCTGATTTCGCCTATGAAAGCTTGTGCATCCAATATCTTGATGAGGACGTGTCGTATGTTTTTAAAACTGGACCGATCCATTTGTTGCTTAAGTTTCATGGTCTTGTAGGTGAATGTCCACATAAGCATCTGGAGGAGTTTCACATATTTGTTCAACGATGAAGCCTCATGATGTTCTTGAAGATCACATCTTCTTGAAGGCATTCCCTCATTCACTAGAAGGCATGGCAAAGGATTGGTTGTATTACCTTGCGCCTGGATCCATCACAAGCTGGGATGATCTTAAAAGATTGTTTCTGGAGAAATTTTTCCCAGCATCCTGGACTACAACTATAAGAAAAGACATTTCTGGGATTAGGCAACTTGGTGGAGAGAGCTTGTATGAGTACTGGGATAGATTTAAGAAGCTATGTGCAAACTGCTTTCACCATCAAATACTCCAACAACTCCTTCTCCAATATTCTTATGAAAGCTTGAACAACATGGAGAGGAGTATGATTGACGCTGCCATGGTGGAGCGCTTGGTGACATGATGGATGCTGAAGCCAGACACTTTATTGAGAAGATGACTTCCAACTCCCAACAGTTTAGCGCTCGAAATGATGTCATTGCGGTGAGGGGAGTTTGTGATGTTGCTACACGCTCTTCCTCATCCGCATATTTCTGAAAAGTGCAAGGACCCAGGTACATTCTACATCCCTTGTGTATTTGGGAATAGTAAATTTGAAAATGTCATGCTAGATCTAAGTGCTTCTATCAATGTCATGCCTCTTTCAATCTATAAATCTTTGTCTCTTGGTCCTCTACAATCTACGAGTGTGGTCATTCAATTGGCCAATAGAAGTGTTGCCCACCCAACAGGTTACATAAATGATGTTTTGGTTAGGGTTGGTGAATTGATTTTCCTGTTGACTTTTATGTTTTGGAGATGGATGAGGGATTCTCTCATGGATCCGTTCCCATTATTTTAGGCAGGCCATTTTTGAAAACTTCCCGAACCAAAATTGATGTGTATGTTGGAACTTTGTCTATGGAATTTGGAGATATTATTGTGCATTTTAACATTCTTGATGCAATGAAGTTTCCAACTGAGGACCACTTTGTTTTTAGGATTGATATTTTGGATGATATTGTTGACAAATATACTGCTGATGGTTTGATTCTTTGCTTGATAAAGAGCATTCTTTCCTATCTTCTTTGCATACATGCATTAAAGCTGAATTTGAATTTGAATCACGTTCTTGATGATGTAAAATATGATGATGTTGATTTTGATGTGGATCTTGAGTGGATTGTGATATTGATGGTGTTGGTGATGTATCTATCATGGATATTGTTGTTGAGTGTGATGAAATGGGTGTTATGCCTTTGCATGTGAATTCTTTAGAGTCAGAATGCACTAACCACTTTGTAGGAAGTACAAATGAATCCCACTTTAGAGTCAGAATGCACTAACCCACCCCTGAGCTGAAACAACTCTCAGATAACCTCAAGTACGTGTACTTGGAGGATGATGAGAAGAAGCCTGTGATCATTTCCACCTTCCTTGATGCTGTTTAAGAGGACAAGTTGCTGAGTGTGCTAAGAAAGCACCAAAAGGCTATAGGTTGGACCTTGGCTGACATACCTGGTATCAGCCCATCCACTTGCATGCAAAAAATTCTTTTGGAGGATATGAGCAAAGCTAGTTAGGCAGCCACAGAGAAGGCAAAACCCTATGATTATGGATGTCATCAAGAAGAAAGTGACCAAGCTTCTGCAAGCTGGGATCATCTATCGATTATTAGATAGTTAGTGGGTGAGCCTGGTCCATGTTGTGCCAAAGAAGACTGGCCTCACTATGATAAAGGATGAGAGAGATGGGCAAATTCCCACAAGAGCGCAGAACAGTTAGAGAGTATACATTGATTACAGGAGGCTCAACCAAGCAACCAAGAAAGATCACTTTCATCTGCCCTTCATTGATCAGATGTTGGAGCGCTTGACAGGTAAATCTCATTATTGCTTTCTCGATGGGTATTTTGGTTATTTTCAAATCAATATTGCTCATGAGGATCAGGAGAAAAGCACATTCACCTCCCCGTTTGGCACTTTTGCCCATAAGAGGATGCCTTTTGGCCTATGCAACGCCCCTGGTACCTTCCATGGGTGCATGCTTAGTATTTTTAGCGACTTTCTTGAAAGTTGCATAGACGTGTTTATGGATGATTTTACTGTATGTGGATGCTCATTTGATGCATGCTTAGACAGTTTGGAAATTTTTTTGAAAAGATGCATTGAAATTAACCTTGTTATCAATTTTGAGATGTCATTTTATGGTTGAACAAGGTTTGGTTTTAGGGCATATTATTTCTAGCAAGGGAATAGAAGTAGATCCTGCTAAGATATCTTTGATTTCACAATTTCCTTACCCTTCTTGCGTGCGAGAGGTGCGATCTTTTCTTGGACATGCAGGTTTCTACAGGCGCTTTATCAAGGATTTTAGCAAGAAAGCGCTTCCCTTATCCAAACTATTGCAGAAGGATGTTGAATTTGTGTTTGATGAGAGATGCAAGCAAGCCTTTGACTACCTTAAGGAAGCTTTGACCACAACTCCAATCATTCAGGCATCGGAATGGAAAGCCCCATTTGAGCTTATGTGTGATGCATCTAACTATGCATTGGGGGCTGTCGTGACTCAAAAGATTGACAAACTGCCAAGAGTGATTTACTACGCTTCTAGGACTCTTGATGTTGTCCAAGCAAATTACACCACAACTAAGAAAGAGTTGTTAGCAATTGTTTTCGCTCTTGATAAGTTTAGATCTTATTTGCTTGGTTCACCTGTTATTGTGTTCACTGATCATGCAGCTCTAAAGTTTCTCCTGAAGAAGGCTAAGTCAAAGCCAAGGCTAATAAGGTGGATGCTCCTACTCCAATAATTTGACCTGCAAATCCAAGACAGGAGTGGAGCACAGAACTTAGTTGCAGACCACCTTAGCAGGTGATGAGTGCATATTTATGCTCATATTCATGCTTTAAAATTAAATTTTTGATGAAATTCATGTGCTTGAATGATTGATTTAAAGAGGATTTGTGATGATTGGAATTGTTGGGTTTGGGAATTAAAGAGACGTAAAAAGTGAGTCTTAGCGCATAAAATATTCTTGAATGTTCTTACGTTTATTTGTGCAGCTGAAATTATAAGTTTTATTGGTCCAAATGGCAATTCAATGCCCAAAATCATGTTTTATTTGAAAAATAATGTATAGATGGGCCAAACAGACAAACTGTACCCTTGCACCTCCTAAAATCCCTACATACACTCCTATTTCTCAAACAAGCCAACAACCAAGCCCAAACACTAAGCCTTTTCTACTACACCTCCCTAAGTTTCCTGTTCCTACCCCTCCTAAGCCAAACTCCACCAGATTCTGCCACTTCATTAATCCTCTACACACCAAATAGACCAACCACATGCTGCCACATCACCCCCCTCTACCACATCATCATCTTCACCCCAAAAACCCTATTCCCAAATTCAAACCCTAGCCACATATAGTGTCTTCTGTCGTTGTCGTGCATCCTCCACGGCCACCGTTCATCTCCTCCTTTCTCGCTGGCGCATCAACGAACCACCACTCCCGCCACCGCAGCGCCTCAACCATGTCGCCCCGTCACCGGACAATCACCATTTTCCTTGCATCATCGCGCCACCACGACACAAATCCAAACAACCACGTCGCGGGCCACCACCTTCTTCCTCGCGAGCTTCTCAACAGCCAACCCCAAACCAAGCCACCACATGCCGCACATCACCTTCTTCCACCACCTTGCCGCCGCACCACTACAGGCCACCACAGAGCCAGCACCGTCAACAATCTTTCCTCGCGACTCCAATCATCACCCTTCGCGCACAGTTGATGACAAATTTATGAACACCGAAAAACGGCGCCACAAACTTGTTTAACAATCGACAAGTGTGACCGAATCGTATCAAGTAATAAACTCGGTAAGACCAAGTATCATTCTCCCAAAGGACTCACGACCTAGTTTAGCTATATGATTTGTTGATTATTTAAGACTTAAGAACAAATTGATTGTAGGTTTTAATGCAAGAGACAGTAATTAAATATGTATGCATGAATTTGATCAATGGAGAAAAACAGAAGACAAACACTTCAATGAATTAGATGGATGAGTATGTTGTTGGGGTTATCAATTTCATCTTATCCACTCTCATATACTTTTAGGAATTCATCATTCTTATCATCAATTGCTAATGCCACTCTCTAAATCACCTTGCAAGAAGGCCTATCCTTAATTATGAGTTCATACAATTCCTAGCATTCCTAGTAATTAGTTCTGAAGTGCAGGAGCTTAAAGGCAACCAATATGCTATTGGGAGAAATTCCCCGGATCTAGACTTCTCCGTACGTTCTCGTATCGACAAAATCAATAATCATGGCAATGAATGAGTTAAACAAAGCAAGCAATAAGCAAAGAGGAAAAACCCTAACTAAAGTTGAAAGAAAGCACATATTTTAATATAAGACGTTAAAACAAATTCCATATATGAGAGTTTCACAAGACTACATTGATTCCCCAACAACAATACAAGGTTTAGTTCACCATATTCATGGTGAAACTAGATGAACAATAATGAAAGAATGAAAGATAGAACCCTAGAAAGAGGAGGAGGTAGCCTGAGCATCCAAGATCTTCCTTCAAGGGGTGGAAAAGATAGTGTTTGCTTCGTCTCAGCCAAAGATACAAACCCTAGGACGTCCTAAAGCTTATATACTATTCTAAAATTACAAAAATTAGGCCCAAGCCCAAAATAGTGCCGCTCAACGGTAAGTGCGTGAGTTGTTTTCCTCCCCTCAGCGGCCTTTTCACCCCTCAACGGAGCCAACGTGACTGCCTGAGTGCCGCTCAGCGGTAAACTGCAACTGAGCGGCAGTTGCGGCTTCTCCTTTTGCACTTTTTGATGTCTTTTCTGATTCCATCTCTATCCTTCTTCACTTCTTTCACCAAATTCACCTTAAAACCTGCACAAAAACACTGAAATCAAGCATAAACCTGTTCAGCTCTCTTATTTCTAAAATTATAACCAAAAGTATGATTTCAAGCTAGTTTCTAAGTGTTAAAGGTTGCTTTTAGTATCAATTTTAAGCATAAAAATAACAGTTTTTCAACTGTTATCAACAGTCTCCACCGCAAAAATCGCATCTGGCAATCACTGGAAGACGCACACCAAGGTTCGAACATGACCTTCATCATCTCCCATTCTCGTACATACGAAATTGCAACCGCCACCACCAAAGCCCATCAAACCAACCTGCAGCCATACTGTCAACCACCAAGCCGCCACTGCAGAGCCACCATTCATCTTCCTAACCATCATCTCAGACTTGTAAATCATAAAAATCCAGAAACCCAATCGCGATTTTCATCGTGCCTCTTCATCACCATTGCGCACCGAAGAGGAGAACAGCTTCTTGTCCAACAGCAGCACGGCGTAGGGGGAAACGTTTTCCCCAATCTGGCAAACCCTAATTTTGGGTTGAAAGGGGGCGAATACATGGTAGCGCATTATTGGCTGCGTTCTTTCCCTAGTCAAAGCTGGTCAACAGGGGTTCTGGTGCAAATTTGGAGAATTATGAAGGGGCTAAAGTGCAGATAGAGAAAATTTGAGGGCATTTGTGAAATTTTGGAAAGTTAGAAAAGTTAAAAGATAAAATTCAGTTGTTGAATTAATTTAATTTGGGAATATCAACAGAAAATATCTTGCAAATAATGTTATAATTATCTAAATCTTTTAATTATTTGGAAGATATAAGATAAAAGATTTTGTCAACTGAATATTCAGAGTCCAAGCCCAATCAAGCCCTGTATAAAAAGACTCAGGGGAGGCAGAAGACTGCACTTCATTCATTCATTCACCACTTCTCTCTCTTATTTCATCTTGTATTCAACTCCATTCATGGAGAGCTAAGCATCTAGGGCTATTCTACTGTAATTTCATTATGGATTTTGAGGTTAGATTGAGTTAATGCAATTATTTATGTTGATTATTGATTTAAGTTGTTCTCTCTATGTCTTTCATCTCTCTATCAAATTAAAAGCAAAGATTTTTGTATCATAATGTGTTTGAATCTACATGCATATTGATTATATGAGTTCTAGGGTTTCTAGGTTTAATTGAGAATCTACTTTGATTTAATTTATGAACTTTCATATGATTAATTGGTTTTTACTATCAATTGAGAATGTACTTTGATTGGTAGTAATAATTTCAACTATAACCAATTGAGAATTTAGTTTGATTGATTAGTTTTTAATTTGGTTAGGCGATTTAAGACTAGACATGATTAAACACAATAGGATTTGATTGAGAATGTACTTTGGTTGAATTCATTGTGAATAATCTAGAAAGGTTTTGCATTTGATTGAGAATTTACTTTGGTTAAATGCATGATCGCCCTCAAATTAATTAAGAATGTACTTTAATTAATTTGAAACTTAAATAATAATCAATTGAACAATTATCTGTGAATAACTGATGATGAATCTATCTTGGAAAAGCAGTGGAATTAGCCTATTTCATTATAATGGTTTTTAAGTTTCTTATTTGTTCTTTAAACCTTCTCTAAACATCATTTTTATTCTTGAACATTGCATTGCATTCATAAGATTCAAATATTAAAAGACAATTCCGTATTCGTTGGGAGACGACTCAGGGTTACTTTAACCCTATCTCCTTTCTTGAATACTACTTGGCAATACTAAAGTTGCCTTGAAAAGTAGTAT